>NC_083479.1:2905000-2955000 GCF_030014155.1 Tachysurus vachellii
ACATCGCATTCGCTTCCTGCTGAGCCTGGGATGAGCACAGTTCAGGTGGATGGCAGAGAGAGAGAGAGAGAGTGTGTGTGTTTGTGTGTGTGTGTGCATGCCACTTCCTGTAAAGCACAAACCGAGTAGCGTGTCCGCAGTTTGTCTTTTATGTGTTATTTGCGAGCGCCGGCGCTGGAAGTGAACGCTCCCACACACAATAATCGTATCGGCGGCGGCTCAGTTGGTGTTGACACCTTCTTTCCCTCAGGTTTTCCAGCTTTAATTGTAGCACCGAGTGCTTTCACAGGAAGACCGGATTTAGTCTTTTTACCCTCCACGTCCCTGAGGCCATAACTATGCACGTGTGAGCAGAATTATTTGTATACTTGCCTGCATTCCTTTTCAGGCTTGTGCAGCACCCACCAGTGTCACTTTAGGCTCTTTTCCAGTTTGACTCAGTAGCTACGAATCAGCGAGGGTGAATGTGAAGTCAGGAGAGAATGCTAATTATCTTCTAGCGGTCTACGCCGGCTCACAGGACGTCCGTGACCGGCACAATCGCCGTGCTGGGTTACCTTTTGAGTCCGGGTCCTATCAGAGTTACTTCCTAATATCGTCTCAGGGAGACCATCAGTGCCGCTGCTCGGACCGACTCGCGTCATACAAATAAGATTAAATTTAGTTGAATTTTCAGGACACACATAAATGACCACCATCTTGCTTATGGATATTTAAATGAATCCTTATATCAGTGCCTGGATTCACCCGGTTCTCCATCTGTCTGTGTGATTGAAGCTTACGAATCAGAGCCTACCTTTTGAGCAGGAATTACATTTGCATAATTTTTTTTTTTGTGCTTATTGGAGACATCCAACAAGCTGATCAGGCAAGCAGTAGAGTAGCTCCCTCTCATTTATCTCGGTAAAGAAAAGGGAGCATCTTATTACCACGCTGGAGTGCTTGTAACACTTAAAAGGGATTACCAGTGTTCTCCAAGACAAATGCTGCCAGAGACTCAGGCAGATGCGCGATGTAGAGGGTTATTACAGTTTTAAGAGTGTGTACTATGTTTGAGGGCGGATTAGTTGACGTATCGCACTGAACTAAACAGTGGACGCGCACGTTGAATTGCGTACGTGTAGCGAGCGTTCCCCCGATGTCACGCGGTATTATTTATTAGTATTACGTTAACTTTCTTCGCCATTCCGTCCACTCCTAACTGATTTATTTATTTTCGCCTACGGGTGCAGATTGTGGACACACATTCATACCAAACGTAACAGTTTTTGTTCAATTTTGGATGAGGCAAATAGCCAATAAGGTATCTTTTGGATAACTGGCACTAATTTACACGCAGATGGTATAAACTGCCTCAAATAATCTGGCATTGCTTTTTGCTATGCAATAAAGCTCAAATGCTCCATCATTTAGAATCATTTAATGCTGTTAATATCCACATTTTTTTTTTCTATTTTTTTTACTCCCAATATGAACGAATTATTATTACAGGGCAGCTTATTGTGTTCTCGGTGTCGATGGTAAAATGTCGGTTGAAAACGTGTGCGCGTGAGAAACTTTTGAGTTCTTCTATGGTCTGTCTCGCTCCAGCTCCTTCACGAACACCCCCCCCGTGCTCCAAGGTGCTCCAGGGTAACCATAGCGACAGCTCGTAATTGTCCGCTGCAAATATCGTCACACAGCGGTGTTTGCTTTATGCCCACACACACACTCACACTCAAAGCAGCAAGAAGAAAGTGACTTAAAAGGAGTTCTTTATAATGCCATAAGGACCAGCCTCTTGTATTGGGTTTTTAATGGTCTGAAGGATTGAGTTTCAGACACAGTGTATCCGCCTTCTACACTTTCCTGCATCTAGTTCTTTTCAGAACTCTGTCTAATTTTTTCCACAGCAAGCAAAGTATCATAGGAAACCCGTTCTCACCGTGCTACACCCTCAACTACACCTTTCAGAAAGGCGTATTCATTTCCTGGACTTTCTGAAGGTTTAAAACAGCCTCGATTTTTCTGCAATGTCCAGATAGGCAGAGCCACACGCTGTCTGGACCTTAATACTTACTGGCAGTAGAATGGTGAAAGCTCACTTGTGCAATGGTAGGAGAAATAGTCTATTTCTCTGTCTGTTCTTATTTTTCACCTTCTCGCTCCGTCTTCTAGCCTCTCAACCAGAATGTTTCTCCAGACCAGGACATTGTGTGTGGGTTTGAGAAAGCGCTAGCACTCTTTGGGACAGTGATAAAGCAGAATGTACCGCTGTTTTGTCAGTAATAGCTAGTCCGAATCGACACTTAGGAACGGTTTACGCCACCGTCGGAGCCGTGCGTGCGTGTGAGCGATGGCGGCCTGCCAGCGCCTTCTCGCCTGACTTTAATAAACCACTCTCCTTCAGGAACAGGACACCTCGACCTGTTTGCCAGGGAAGTTAAGGAACAGTAAGACCGGCGCTCTCCCACCGAGCACAAGCGCAAGCAGTGTGAACAGCAAAGCCTGCCACCGAGACACCGGCCACGCCGAAGGACTTCCAGTTGTTCGCTGACATTTCTAGTGCTAAGATGACCTATGCGCAAATGACATGCAGTTCACACTTTAAACTTTATCGTCCCCATAGTTAGGCCTGTTCCCTTTTCTCCTAATCATCCATTGAAATCCCAAGAGACCGCGTGTGTGATATGCATTATTCAACACGGTTTCCGTCCAATTACATTTGTTAATCAATAGATAAATAGACATTAGAAAAATAGCAGGCGAAAGCACGAAGGCTATTCCGACGAGATCTTTTCTGACATTTCCTCTTACCTTTTTTTGGCCACGCGGACCGAACGCTGGGCTACGTTAGGGCACATTAGCATACAAAAGCTGGCAAACCTCCACACCTATACTACAAATCTGCAGACTGCTCCACGTTCAACAAACCTGATTAGAAAAACGTTATTAAACGCCATCCTTGTGCTCGGGTCCGATTTAAAAGGACGCCCGACCCGCCCGCCCACCCACCCTCCCACCCTGTCAGGCTGTTCTGATTTTAGTCCACAGCTAAATTTGATCATTGTTAATGCAACAGCAGACCTTGTTGCATAAACAGCAGAGCGAGTTTTTATGAAATGACAGGCTGCTAAGTGAAAAAGATGGAAATAGTGAGAGTCAGGAAAGGAAAGACAGAGAGGTGTGTTAGGCTCTCTGCTCCGCTGATGAGCAAACGGCTGTGAAAAAGGCTTGATGGGTAGAGACACATGGAGAGTGATGGAGGAGATCCAGAGTCAACACAGGTAACACACACCCTGCAATTATTTCAATCACACTACGCTACGGTCTGCATGCCTGCGCTCTGAATCGGGGGAGGGGGGAATAAATAGCTAAACAAGCTAAACGGAAAGTGAGGAGGCTCCGGCGTGTCCGTGTCAGTGACAGCTGACTGTTTACACCACAATTACCAAGCTTCGGTTCGATCAAAGCCGTACACGATTATGCAAAAGAAGCCAACGTGTTATTTTTTTTTTTACTCTTCTCTTCTGCACACTTCTTTGGGCTTGAAAGTAGTATAGATTATTTCATTCGCACAACAAAGCCTTCGCATGAGCACGTCTTAACGGAGCCCTCTGCGTTTCCCCTCACGTGTCCGTGTTCTTAAAAAGATACGTCTTTTGATATAATTGACGTAATATGCCATCAGCAACAATAAGGTATAACATCTAATCACATTAAGTAGTCATCACAGAGCTGTAATTAAACTGCTGGAGACAAGTGATTACCAAGTCTGATAGACATGGGGGAAATATAATTGCGACATTATGCAAATACTAATATCCCCTGCATTTAATTGCTGGGTTTATCCTAATATTTATTGGCTCGTCTCCACACCGTGACGGTAGTGACCTCGTGTGCGATGCACCAGCATGTCCTGTTTGTCAGTTCTGGGTTGTGTGTCGCTCGCGGATCGGTTCCTTCTGTTCTTCTGTAGTGAGAACCAAATTTAAGAAGGAAGAGCCTGACCCGAGTCAACACCTTTTTAAACCCTAACCCATGATTTGCTCTACAAAACACTTAACACCACACTAACCCAGCCTGAAAAACGCTGAGGTGCCTCCACTCTCAGAACGTTTGTTTCAGCTCCACCAATGTAGGAGGAGCCGGATCAGGTCTGACTCCACCCCTTATGGGGGTGGGGTCATGCAGTGTTCAGGGAAACTAGAATCTCAAGTGAGAAATTCTTTACGACATGAAGTAGTACTGTTTGATGCGTACTGCTAATCAAAGGCACCCCCTTCTCTCTCTCTCTCTCTCTCTCTCTCTCTGTTCCTCTTTCCATTTCCTCTCCCTCTCTTTGTTAAGGGAACCCCTGGGCTCTCAGCAGCTAGGAAAGTGCGACCCTGAGCGAATGCTCTGTTTATTTATGGCTCTGTGTTTGTTTGTTTGTTTGTTTGTTGTTGTTTTTTTTTATTGAGTTTTTAGTGTCCCATAATGGAGCAGTGCTGCTTAGGAAAGTTCCCAAAAACAGCTGTCAGAATTGAAATATGAATATTTCATGGCATGCCAGCTGGAGCATTTAGTGGCGATCAATAAAGGGCATGGATCTCAGCGGGAAATGTATTTTTCCCAGCGTGATCACTACATCGCACTAACATTTTTTTTTTTTCCCAGCTTTTGCACTAATTAATTTATCCTCCTCACCCACAGAGCCCCCTTCCCTCAGTGTGCCTACCACCTCACCACTGCGCTTGTCCACTCTGATGCCCGTTGACCTGCGCTCGTCCTTTTAAGACCCATCGCTAATAAATTCGGTTTTTGTGTTAAATGTGCTGTTTTGTTGAATTGGGGCATTTCCCCTTATTCCCTGGTGCATTTATTTATTTATTTTATTTGGTTTATTGATTGATTGACACAGCTTCTGAGTGCTGTATGTCAGCTCCCATGATGCTCCTCTGTTGCCTCTGATGAAGAAGGTCCAGCAGTGAGGTTTGATTGGATGCACCCGGGGGTTTCAATCAAGCAGATTCTTTCTCAATCTGCTGTTAAAGCTGGACAGGCGGCGCGCAGCAGACGCTCAGTGGCCTCCTTCTGCAGGCGTGAAGAGAGGTGACAGAACCAGAGTCTCTTGCACACACACACACACACACACACACACACGTAAAATGCCGCACAGCTCCGACTGAGCAAGGCCTGATTCTTTAGGTAAGAGTTACACCTGTGCTGGTCTTTTTTTTTCTTAAATTAAAAAATTTGATTGTCTAGGCATTTTTTATTTTTATTTATTTAATGGTGTTGCTATGAGGCAGGTTTGTTATTCAGTGACCCATTTCTGTTTACACCACTCCAAAGCTGCATTGCTGGGCAAGCAGTTGCTTTTAGAGCACACGCGAGTGCAACACCATGTAAATCCACAGCATTCGAGCCCTTTTGTGAGGCCGCCCTTCAAGAGACAGGCTAATTGATTTTTATCACCAGATTGCTCATCTTATTAAAAGGCCTAATCGGTGTGCACGACCACTGACTACAACCAGAGCACAGTATTTATTCTCCTAATGCTCTTACCTCACCAGGAAAAGCAATTACTACTCATGCCCAGACGCAGCCTTCTAATGGAGATTAGGAATCCATCACGGAGCTCGACGCCGTTTTTTTGAGTAATCCTGGTCATGGCCTGCTGAACCTTACAAAACAAGCAGCAGTCCGCTTCTGTCATCAGTCTGTATGGGAAGAGCAATGGATTGTGGGGGCTGGAGTTCAGAAAGGGCAGACTGAATCTCGGCGCTTTGTTTTCACGGCTCAGGTGGCAGCATTGATCGCGAAAGCCTTGAGAAAGAGAAGAATAGAAAGGAGGCAAGCACTTTTTTCATGGTTGGAAAAGATCTTCGGCCCAATCCGTCGGGTATTAGGTGCCGAGCTCCTGCAATTAGACCTCGAGATTTGCTGGGATATTGGTTAAGAGCTCAGTCAGGTTTTGCAGACATCTTAATGCAACTTAATAGAACTGTAAAGATTTCCCAGAAGCTCAGGGAGGATTTTCACCTAAGTTGCACATTGGTGTTGTGCTGGCCAGGTGTATAGATAGCTAATCTTTCTGTTTCAGTGAAAGCAGTTGTCCAAAGCAGGGGTCATGGCACCAACGAATGCAGAACCAGCTAAAAGTACGCCAGCATAATCGCACCTGTAGCAGATCCACTGTCGTGACTCGTTGTGACGAGTCCTATACTTTTATTTAACCAATTGAGAAAGTAGGGCGTTTTGTTTTAGCCTCTCTGTTCTGATTAATGAAGCGACGACGCGGTTTGTTGGAAAAGGTCAGTGATGGGGGGGGAAAAGTATTTTCGAAGGCGATCGGACAGAAAAGTGTTAATGTGAAGAAATTATCTTCAACTTAGAATCATTTTAGCCATGAACTAATAACTAACGATTAAGGAACTGTAACGTTAAAGGTCACCACAGTCATGTTAGTTACTTATCTAGATCTTTTGTGCTAGGAGATTTTATATAGCTGGATATTCCCAGTTCCACCCGGTCAAAAGGAACCAGACCCCTAAGCCGTGGCGTCTGAGCCGAAGCAAGCCGCTGCGGCGACAAGGACGGTGACGTGTAGATGAAGAGAAAAGAGAAGAGAAGTAACTAGGTAGATGACAGTTGACACAAGGCTCTTACACTTTCTCTCCTTCGCTTCTCCTCTTTTCAGACCGATCCCAGCTGATCAAAGCACCTCTTTTGAAATATGTGAATCAGTTGTAGTTAAGAAAAAGCAAAACTGCTTACTTTCATTAAACGTCTATGATTTCCAGCAATATACAAAGAGTACATGAAGAATGGAAAGAACAATAGTTTTCGTTTCTCTTTACAGCCACTCATGGCTGTTTACCCTGTTTATTCCCTGCATGCCTGCTTTCAATGCATTAAACAGTCTGCGGGAATGTAATTATCGGATGCTTCTTTGCTACGTCTCAGAGTTCTGTCTTCTCTGTAGTTTGCGACTGTTTACCAATAACTCGTGAAATGTTGATTCGTAAGATCTGCAGAGCAACGACCTTTGATGAAGTGAAGATTCCTCGTGTAAATTGTCTGGATGGGATAAGACAGAATACCAGTTAAGCATTGCTCTTGCGTTTAGTTATAGTTTTAAGCCGGGACTGTGTGTGGGGTTGCTAGTAGGTGAAGAGTAGAATATTTTCATATAGTTTTGCACTCATGCACATTTGCATTTTCTTTCCTTCCTCTGTATATGTTAATTCTACCCCAAAGGGCAAGTGGGTGGGGGGAAGAAGCAAAGGGGAAATCCTGTGGAGTGAAACAGATGATTAAATAATCCAAAACTACAAAAACATCAGTGTTCATCATAGAAATAACCTCAAACTGACGGTTTCAACTCAGCCAGAGCTTTCTGACTTGATGGGACAGAGACTAGACGTGATCGTCTAGACTGAGTTACCTGTGTTTTTGCTGGTAGCTGGTGAAACTCGACCGACCCTCCGGAACTCTTTTTTTGTTAAGCGTCACTGTACAGTAAGAGATGTGAAGGGAAAAAATGCAAAACATAGTGCTTTCAAAGGAGGTCAATAGAGGTGGAACCAAGTGGCTTGAGCGCAGTAGTAGCTGAAAATCAGTGTGAAGTGGCGAGATGATGACAGCATTTAGCCCGATGACTCATGGCCTGTGGTTTGTGGTTACAGTGTGCGGTGAGCTGCCTGTTAGCCCCGGTGGTTTTAGAGTCCGCTACACAACAGCCTCCTAGATGACACCTCCTCAATGAGTGGCATTGGATTTAAACCGGAGCATATGGTTTTACTTAACCACTGCGGTCCTGAGCTGCAAAGCATGTGCCATTTCAAATCCAGCCCGTGGTTCACATTGCTATTTCATTACACGGAAGTCTTACGACGACACCCCGTTGCTCGCCATTACAGAAACTACTTGTTTTTCCAATTAGTTGATAAGATGCCTTTTCCTCTGCCTGAGTTTTTTCGCAGAATCTGACGGGCACCGTCTCTCTTGGTTTCTGGCAGGGGGTTAATTGAGTCACAGCGGCAATCAGACCTTCTGAAACTCATCGCAGCTGAAAGTTTTCTTGTCACCTTGAAATCCCCCAGTCTTGGGGAAAGCACAGGAAACTCCCTCTGAGTATTGACTGGGTCATTCGGATGAATAGCGGGTCTAACGAGGGCCTGTTCCTGTCCACGGGGAAGGCGGTTGGTGGTAGGTCTGCAAGGTCACCTGCACGAGGAGCCTTTTTCTACATATGACTGATGACTGATAGAGCTCTCGCTGAACTCCGGGGCTGCCAGGGTTGATTTAATTGAGCCGAATTAAAGTTAAGTCAGGAAGCGAATAGAGACAGCGAGGAGAAGGGGGAAAAATCTATGCCGTTGATCTATAAAACCTATTAGGCCCTTCGATTCGGATCACGCTGCTTATTTTGCAGAGATAGCCGCGATCACACTTCTGTTCAGGCACATCCTCATATGTCTGAGGCCCGAGGAATAGGAAGCTGCCTACCATCACGTTCAGAGACATTTTACTTTCTGTTGTAATTTCGTTTTTTTGTTTTTTTTTTGGTCGTGTCTTGTTGCCTTAAACAGCAACTTGAGCATAAAACCACAACAAAGACGATGCTGAGATACAGATTTTTTTTTTTTTCTTCAATCCTTCAGCTTCAAAAATCACACAACTCTCTCATGAAATCTCATGTTGCTCTCACCTTTAAATAATGTCATGTGGAACAAGCCATTTGTTTTTTGGATCAGCTTTACTGCAGTAAAGCAGCACTGACACCTGCCTGCCTATACGATAATGCCTCTAGCTACCCTGCTTCTTAAAACAGACAAAAACATGCCGCCTTTCCGTGGCTGCTCTACAGATTCGGCTGAAAAAGCTGCTTTGTATGTAAATGTCTACAGTAACCAACATTGTGAAATAGCTGATTAGACGTTAGATTGGATTATTATTCATTTTCATGAATTTCTTTTCATAGTTTAAAAATGGCAGCCTGAGGGACTTTTCTGATTCTTTAACGCAGAGCATGTGCAGGGACACGTACACGTGTACGTCTTTGTGTCCTTTCTTCATAGCTCTTTACGGTCTTACTCTTAGTGCAGGCACCGAAATAC
The DNA here is from genome assembly GCF_030014155.1 of Tachysurus vachellii. Taxonomy (NCBI): domain Eukaryota; kingdom Metazoa; phylum Chordata; class Actinopteri; order Siluriformes; family Bagridae; genus Tachysurus; species Tachysurus vachellii. Next base: position 2,914,087 of record NC_083479.1, read on the forward strand.
GTCTTCGAGGCCTTTTTACCGCGTTTGTCGTTATCGGCGCTATTGGATGAAAAAGGATTTTCTTTTATTAGTGGGATAAAAAAAATAAAAAATGCTGTGATTAGGTGATATTGCGCAAGCTTTCCTCAAGGAAAAGCTACTCCTGGAGTTAAAATAATAGACTGGGAAATTGGATGCAAATTGTATTTTTATCCGTCACATCCTAATCCGGCCGTCACTGTGATATTACGGCGAAATAAACTAAGACAGGTAGGCATGAGCTTCACCGAAATGCTCGGATTCATCCATCAATGTGTACTTCTTTGTTTGAACAAGTGCTTGCTTCCGTATATTGGTTTGCAAACTGGAAGGTGTTTTTTTTTTTTATACTGTTGTTTTTTTTATTGCATTAGCTGATTGTCATTTATTGCTCATTTTAGCTCAGGCGCTAACTCTGTGGGTTTATTTTTCCCCACACGTCCTGGAACACCTTAGTGATGCATTAAACCAGCTTATCACCATCGTTTCTTATTGGAACTGCACGTTGACTTCCTACTGTACATCCACAGAGCGGTTCTCTTTAACACTCGGTACCAGAGGAAAAGCATGAACGCAAACTAGAGATTATGAGCCCTGCTCCCCCAGACGAGCCCAGAATCGGTCCTGACTGCAGACTAAAGTGTGAAAACACTAAACAGAAGCTTTTCAAACAGGTGAAGTGAAGATTAAACCATAAGTCTGGGCATTTATTCTGACATCAAAATCTCATACCTTCTTGTTGGGATGAATGGATGAATGGATGGATGGATGGATGGATGGATGGATGGATGGATGCAGCTCAGATTTTGTGTTTTGTGTTAACTTTGCTGATGTTCTAACTTGCTTGATATTTTGGCAGTCTGACGCTAAACCAGTTTAATTATACTTTCTACTTTCAGTGAGCTTGTTTTGTAAATGAGAGTCAATGTTTCCCATGGTTTTGATTCATAATGGCTCTTTGCAGTAAATTGATTAATGTTAATTAGTGGGTACATTCTGTTTATACTCAATTAAGGCAGTGCACTCTCTCTCTCTCCCTCTCTCTCTCTCTCTCTCTCTCTCTCTCTCTCTCTCTCTCTCTCTCTCTCACTGTCTCTTTCTATCACTGTCTCTCTCTCACAGTCTGTCTCTCTCTTTCTCTCTCTCTCGTGTTCTCTCTCTCTCTTTCTCTCTCTCTTTCTCTTTCTTTCTCTCTCTCGCTCTCTCTCTCTCTCGCTTTCTCTCACTCTCGCTCTCTCTCTCTCTTTCTGTCACTGTCTCTCTCTCACTCTCTCTTTCTCTCACTGTCTGTCTCTCTCACTGTCTGTCTCTCTCTCTCTTTCTTTCTCTCTTTCTCTCTCTCTCTCTCACGCTCTCTCTCTCGTCAGTGGAGGCTCTGTATAAATAAGTCCATTGGATGGCTTATGTAATGGCATCACTAACATGTTTGTTATAGGATCTCCTGGTGTGCTTTGTTAATACTGGCTTAGTCTACACACACTGCCCATGTCTTTCTCTCTCTCTAACACACACACACACACACACAAACAAAAACATTACAGCATTGAGTCCATGGAGACTTTGAGCAGAGTTTCTACTCTTCCATTTTGTATAATGTGAATGTCTCTCTCTCTCTCTCTCTCTCTCTCTCTCTCTCTCTCTCTCTCTCTCTCTCTCACTCTCTCTCTCACGCATTCGATTTCCCCAAAGTCTCCTCTGAGGGATTGGAGGCCATATCACAATTAACACTGTTTCCGCCTTACAACAACAATAAAAATATCTTTTTTTTGTTTTGCCTTTTGCTTTTGAGTTCCTATTTTTCTTTCTTTCTTTCTTTCTTTCTTTCTTTCTTTCTTTCTTTCTTTCTTTCTTTCTTTCTTTCTTTCTTTCTTTCTCTTTCTTTGCTTCGTCTTCTCTTTTCCAAGCTTCTCCAAGCTTTCTGCTTAATGTCTCTGATTAATCTGTACAGGAACTTTATAATGATTTTTGACCCTTTTGAAAGGAAGATGTCTAAATGCAGAGAGTATTGACAGTGGATGAGATGTGAAGATGTACACACACACACACACACACACACACACACACACACGCACAACTCACTCTACTATGTACATTTCGATGAGGAATTCTCTTTTACAAAATGGGAGGCTTCCAACAGAGCAGCACTGAAGTTTGACGAAAGTAAATGTTCGTCTTCGGTCTGAGCAAATACGCATTAGAATGTCTGGGAAACTCTAGAAAAAGAGACGTATCATATCTTTGACAACCCGGTTTTAGCCTTAGGTGCAAATCCAGGATAAAATTCTTCCCTGAAGAATAACTGTGCTGTTTTACTGTGTTTTGCTTTCTAATCTGGAGTTGTCTAATTCTTGAGCATGTGTGACAGCTCCTTTTGATGAGTTTCTGAAAACTGCATGATTAACAGATGATGTGTAGTGATGCTTCCGTATGTCCGTGGTAAGGCCAAACACTGTATGATTGCCAGCCGTGCGAGTGTCTTGTACTGTATGTGTGTCAGATTGTACGATTGCACTCCCTTGCTTTCTGCCCGAGGTGAAAGCATGTCTGTGTGGAGGTTATCTTTCTTCACTGAGGCGCTGATAATAAGCTAATAACCTCTTCTGACAAATAGTAAAAGCGAATGAGTAAGGAACGGACAGAGAGAATAGCCACATGGTAACCTTGGGGGTCCCCAAACTTACTTATCCCAAGCTGCTGTTGTGAGACTAACCAAGGCTTAGTCGATCCTCTACAAGCCACCCATCTGCAGTCTCTCCATCAAACGCGTCTCCTAGCTCGAGTCGTCCCTCAATAAGCTGAATTACTTTTCATTTTCTTTTTAATTCTTTCTTTTTCCGCAGCTTTGATCTCACCCCCGTCACACTGTAGCACCCTCAGAGAAATGGCTGCAGATGTAAATGAACAGAAAGCGTAAAGTCAGTGAACGAAAAAGACAGCAAGAGGCAAAAGAGTTACCTTTCAAGTGTACAGCTTGTCAGGTGGAAACAGATCAGCGGTTATTAGTCGAACATCTCATTAATCGAGCTGGGAGACAATGCTAAATGCGTCTGTCGGCAGTTTGTGTCTGAGAACTGAGGGATAGAGGAGAGGCGCAGTGATTAACGGGGAGACAGGCCGTCGTGCTGCGTGTTGATTCTGCGCTGTTCACAGGGCGTCAGAAGCTCGTCTGGCTGCCTCCAGAGATGGCGTACACGAGAAGTGGAGACAGGAAAAAGAAAGATGCGCTATTCTCCATAGAGGCAATTTTTTGCACTGACCCAGTGTGCTGTGACCGAATGATGCCGAAACTATCCAGCCGAGCCTCAATTTGAGGCTCAATTGCCACGGGGCAAAGCCAAGGGCAGTTTCTCCCCGTTATAGTCCTAATGGAGAGCCTTGAAAATCGCTCTGCGCAAATGGACCACCATCAATACCTCCATGAATGAATGGTCCGTTATTTCTAGCAAATGTCAATGACTTGTATATTTGCCCTTTAGATCACCCGGGACAGATTTTGCACATTCCTGCATGTGCCACGCAGAGGTCTTTGTCAGTTTGAGGTCCTACTCGTGTTTCGATTTGCCACTGTAGGCCAGATGTTAGCAGCCCACTAGCTCTTGGCTAAGAGGGCGTGTGATTGCTTCTCAAGTGAGGAACTGTAGAGCAAATGATTGGCAGCACTCTTGGTGTACGTGATGGACTCCCCACTGGGTCCGGCCTCCTGGAGTTGGCACTGCAGTCCTAGCCCCCCTACTGAGATGCAGAGTTCAACGTTCCCTGATTGACTGTGCCAAGCAAAACCACAGCATGTTCGGCCTCTAATGAGCCACAACGTGATGGTTCAATCATCACTTCTCCCCTCCTACACACACACTCTCTTTCTTTCTGTGTGTCTTCTCTTTCGACAACTTTGCCTAAACAGGACAGGAGCATTCCTCGAAAAATTTGTATTAATGCATCTATGGTTTTTGATGTGACTAGCAAGGTGATATTCCTCTCTCCTTCTTTTTTGCTCTTCCTGCCTCGATTATGGAACTTCACGAAATGAGAGACTTTGTCATCCTCAGTGTTGATACGGTTTGACACCCTGTCTGAGAAACATCAGAGAAACCTGCCAGGCCTGGTTGTTGAGCGTCTCTGCCTTTTGTGACTCTTAACTCGCCACGAAAAACAACGGCAAGGATGACAAGGCCGAGGCTCATCTTTTCTCTGTTGTCATCTACCAGGATCAGCCTAATGTCATCATGGTAATTGAGGGCGAGGGAGAGAGATGCATGGAATGCTGGTGACTTTTCCGAGTGCTGCCAGGGAGAGCCTGAATCCTTGTGAAGGGACGATAAGCTTTGGCAGGCAGGTTTGATGAATTACCTGCTTATCTGGTGCAGCCCAGAGAAGCTTTCTGCACAGCATGGACCTAGCACCAAGAACGAGCAACACACACACACACACACACACACACACACACACACACATATATATGGTCTTGGTGCTAGGTCTATATATATATATATATATATATATATATATATATATATATATATATATATATATATATATATATATACATATATATATATATATATACACACACCTAGCTAACAACTCACTAATGTCAGAAATACATACACTCATAAACTTGTAGCAGATTTTAACTATAAGGACATCACATATAGATCTGCCATTGCTGTGATTCTTTAATGAGTCTTAGTGTAGTATGTAAGGGGTCCATGGACCTGTACTTTCTGCCTTTTTAAACTGCACAGTGAGCACCCATAGGATCGAGACGGAGCAAGTCTTGGTGGGAATTTCAGCTACACTGATTGAAAGATTTGATCTTTAGTCTGCAAAGGTTTTTTTCTACACTTGGCAATCAATGTGTCTTTCAACAAGGCTTGTTGATTTGTTACTTGGATTCAGAGAGTATCACGATTGTGATCTGAACAAAAGATTAGACGTTTGGTAAGTGCTGATTCAGGGGATGTTAACCAACCAAAAGAATCAAATTGAGCTGGGCTTCATTTGATTCAAGCCAAAGGGTCTTTTTTTTATTATTAGTTTAATTCTAGCACTGTTTTGAGACATGTTTGCTGGAGCTGGACAATACAAGTGTACAGATATTGTGATGTTTTATGTAATAATGCAAGTGAATATTATGATCTCGTTACGGGGCTGAGCACCAAACTTAGCTTTTTTATTTTGAATTTTTTTTTTTTTTATTAATACAGCAATTTGTAAATTGTACCGAATCTGTAAAATTAGAAAATATAAAGGTTTTACAGAATTTACTTTTACCCGACCGCCACTGTGCTGCTGCATTCAGTACGTTGGTTTCTGGCACGTGGCCGGGAGTAGAGAAAGAGGGTCTAATTAAAATCCAGGGGTTTGGGAAGAACACCCTTAGAATTCCCAACCTCACATAATAGCAACAGATGTATTTTTGATCGTAGATCAGACCTCTGAGCCTACAGGGCTTTCACGTTACACATCACGTCGGCAGTAAAAATAAAATACTGAATAGGGAGGAGCCTCAGAGGTGTACATTAGGCCCATTTTCGTTTTCTTACTATTGCACTTATGTAGAAATCCCTGAGTTCATGGCAGTAGCAGATTGGTACAATCTTTTCTGGATGGGGATGGCGCTATAAAAGATCCAATGCCAAACCTAATATGCAGAGATATTGTGTCGTGTTCTGTGTAATACGAGTTTGAGGGCAGATGGGCAATTTTGTTTAGCGGCATTTTAGTACGGCAGTCATCGGCTGTGAATCGGAGAAATAGAGTGAAACAGTAGGATGCCATCGACCATAACTACAACACTGACAACTGTGGAGTTTTGTAGAGCTCAAGGCCAAGTTTGTCAATGCTGAGAGAGGAAGAAAGGAAGAAGAAAGAAGAACAGAGCATGTAAATGCACCCTTTGGATGCAGTTTGCTTTGTTTGCTTCACTTCTTTTTGTTTTACTCCGACACCCAGACGAACAGCAGACAGACAGACGGACAGATAGAGACGCAGTCATATTCCCAGCTCTCCAGATACCACAATCCCACCTTCCTGTTCACGGCCCACGTACTCCTCCATTGTTCTGCTTTGGAGCGCCAAGCGAGCGGCATCACTCAAGTATATTATCCCGAAGCCATTACTGTCTCGCGGATCGCTTCTCTGAGCCATATTAAAGACTCCCCAGACAAAACTGCCTGTCATGTTAATCCAAGCTTTAATAAATAGGGGGCTGTGTTACTGTATTCAAATTGGAGTCTCCTGCGTTTGGGCTGACAGAGAGGGACGAGCTATCAAAAGCGACTCGCACTACAGAGAGGGGATGGTGGGGGGTGTGAGGGAATAATGAAGAAAGGTTTGACTGGCGTTTATTCATTTCTATTGTGATGGAAAATGTCATATTATTGATACGGCCTTTGAAAGAGATTAAGGCTTAATCTGAGGAGAAACACCGGTGACGAGTGCAGTGGGAGGGGTGGTTCGGCAGACGTAATTGAATTTGTTGCTCCTTTGCTTAAGTAAGCCTTTAACGGGTTATAGCGCTGCATTGTCAGGCGACAGATAGCTCAGTTTGAGAGGCCCCAAAAGGGAGCCGGTTTGATTGTTTTAACCGTCATTAGAACCCACTTGAAATAAGATAAGGTATTACTAAATTACCCACTTTAGTAATACCTCTCTTTGGAGTGCTTATAAAACCTTGTAGCATCATTTGTGCCATGGTTTATGGAGTTAGTAAAAAAGGCAGCCTTTTAGGTCAGAGCGATTTCCTAAGAATGTCAACGGCATTGAATCTGAACCGAATGCTTGGCTATCACCTCAAATCACCGTCGAAGGGGGGGAAAAAGTGAGAGAAGGAGAGGGTGAGAAAAGATGCGATTACTTTTTCCATTACATAGAAAATGACACTGCTCTCAAACTCACTTTCTCCCTTCGCCTGCCTCTTTGGTTAGCTATCGATCGGCCAGCGGGAGCGGAGATCGGGTTTAACTGGCATCTCTGCTGTGGGAGACGGATGGGTCCGGATGCTCTAGGCAGAAAAATAAGAAGAAGAGCAGCAGCGATGCTGGCGGAGTGCTTTTTTATTATTTTTTTTTTCCTCCTAAATGAAAACTGACATATTTATATTTATTTTAAATTAGAGTTATTGTGCGCCTGCCAGTGTCAGGAGGAACTTATTTACATACCAATTAGCAGATTTAATAAGCACTTTTTCTGTTGATTAATGTAATTAGCATACACATAAACGGCTCTGTGAGGGAGGCTGGGACGGTGAAAGGGATGTTGGTGTTGTCCATGGTGATAGAGACAGAGAAAAACCTGCAGTAATAGATTGCTAGGGAAAAAGAATAATGGTGATTGCTTAGACAAAAAAAAACGACAAGGGCATCACTTTAAGGAAGCCGTGTTTATGGGTCTGTCTTAGCTGCATGGATTTCAATTACATCTAATGCTTGAAACCGTATTTCTGCATTTGCGGTACAGTGAGTGGGAGGAAGGGATTGTGGGTAAGTGAGGGAGAGAAAGTGCATGTCTCAGAGGCATTCTCCTTCCTGACAATAAGCCGAGCCTCTCTGTAGAGTGTGTGGCAGAGATGGATATGGCTACTACATTAAAGGCCTATTAATACAACTCTGCTATAATAGGCAGTCCCCTGCAGTGCTCTTTCTTTCTTTCTTTCTTTCTTTCTTTGTATTCCTCTCTCTCTCTCTCTCTCTCTCTCTCTCTCTCTGTCTCACACACAAACACACACATTACGTTGGTTCCTTTGGCTTACGTATATCCACACTTCCATCATATCCGTCAACTGTAGTTGACCAATCACGGACTATGCTAACGTTACTGTCCGTCATCCTTGCTCTGTGCTGCAGGCCCGTGCCCTGCTCCGACCTCCACGTGTCCCCTTATCTAATTTCGTCTTGCTGAATATACCACAAAAACCTCACCCCCACCACCTCGTGTCATGTTCACAATTGTCAGGGAACTGACATACAAAGGTCTCTTATACAATATGCATCAGCTCGTCCATATTCCGGTTGGTTGCGGCACCATGCAGCTCATGAATATTAACGACGGATGGATTTGAGGAATCGCGCTCGTCGATAGCCTCTGTCGCCTGAAGGGAAGTTCTGAATTGTGACTCAGTCGCAGGGCTCAGACGGCAAACAAATATCAAAAGATTTGTGCACGCCGTTAGATGTCGAATATGTCTGAATAAAAGCATGCAAATCAAAGCTGCTTTTTAGCTGTGTATTTCAAGGTTCTGGTGATCCTTTGACTGTAACTTTGTTTTGGAGCATGTAATCATTTTCTCCAGTTTTGGATCCTAGGCTCCAGTCCTTGTAGTCACTGCTATTCAAGATTGTCGCATTTGGAGAATATTCTTATGATTCATTTAGTGTTCTGAAAGTAATATGGCGGGAGAGTTGTTTTGTTTTTTTTTGTGCTTATTTTGACCCTCAGAAGAACAGAACCGAGATGTATGTACTGTAGTGTAGCGTACGTTCACGTGGCACAAACGTCTTCGTCGTGTCGCGGACCACGAATCGTTTTTTAATAAAGATACACACCGGTACAGAACAGTGCAGATGCTTCCATCCAATGCACAGAGGTGTGTAGTTTTAAAATCTGGTCTTTCACAACTTGTGTGCTATGATTACACTCTGCTCTCAGCGTGTGTGTGTGAGGCAGAAAAATCAAACAAAACACATTCCTCTCTGTTTAATGCCCCACTGTGAGCCCTGGCTCTCAATGTTAATATCTCATTCAGTCGGGGCAGACTGAGGCAGTTACACAGCTTGAAGTGACGAGTTGTATAACAAACGATGAATGCTCATATCAGAGATAGGAAGAAAAAAAAACAACACAACACAACACAACACCCCGCTCCTAAAAAAGACTGTTTATTCATCGTTAGGTAACACCACGTTCCCCCCGTCGTGCCTTACAGACCACTCGCTCAGACTCAGGATTGGCAAAGAAAGCCCATTGAACGGTTCTATCTGATAGCGTTAGGCTTTGTGTAAAACAAGCACCTTAAAGCTTTTGCTGCTTTCCACATAATCACACGAGACCAGCTTCTTGGAGTTCTGGGAGTATCATTTCCCAACCGCCAATGTTTTCCCACTGCATGTTGGGAGAATAGAGGCTAAGCTAAACCGTGCTGCCTCCAGTGCCTCCCCAAATACAGAGCGTTTCTTTGAGCGTGAATGAAACCAAACCTGCTTCACCGGAGGATCTTTTATGTGCTCTCGGTTCACTCGCTATGTGCACAGACCTGCATTTGATTCTTATCTGTCATTTTTTACTGAAGGTCTTTTTTTCCCTCCTCACACATTATTCAAGCATGGGAATGCTGAGTGAAAAGGGATTTCTTCTTTTTTTTTTCTCTCTCTCTTGCTCTCTCTTTTTCTCCACTTATGACTCAAAGGTGCTTTATGGATGTGACAAATAATGGCACATCTATCTTGAAGACTCGAATAGGAAATTAACATTTTTGGGAGTTCGTGATAGTGTCAGAATTAAATCTTTAAGTATTACATGAGAAAGGGAAACATATTTGGACAAAAGGTAAGGACAAAAGGACAATCTCCCATATTGTCAAAATATCATTACGGTATTAGCTAAATGTTTGTTTGTGTGTGTCCATGTGTTATGTGACCACTTGTACCTTTTCATATGTCAGACAAGAAAGCAACGTGCAACACAACTTGTTTTCCCATAATCGGTCTCTAATTTCTCGACATTCGGAGAAGTGATTTAAATGTATAGCTTTTTTTTGTTTGTCAATGAAGCAGCTCTTTTTTATTTTTTTGTTACATCATTAGGAGTCTGAAGCTGGACGACGTCACATCCACTCGTCACCTTGGAGAACGTAATTGTCTCTGCTGTCTAGGTGGAAAGGCTAATGGCCTTCCTCTCTTTCTCACTCATGTCTGTTAGTTACATATACAGTGTGAGTTTCTATACACTGATGGGAACTGTACACGACTAAGATGGGAAAAGAGTCCTTCTGGACGCGACACGCGTCCAAAAACGCGTCCGAAGAGCAAAGTTTGCAGCTCATCACAGTACTACTTATTGTTTCATCAACCTCCATGCTTCCGTAGTGCGCTGACATTTTTCTGGCCAGCCGACATTTCATTTTACTTTGTAATGTTGTTTGAGTTCCAGTCAGCGCCGTAGTTTTGTTTCAGGTGGGTTGTAATTTGGCCGATTTCAGAGCCACTAAGCTGTTAGGGAGCCCAAACCATGAAAGCTGACCGAGCGCTATGTTATTTGCTTACTTCTTGCCGAGATGTATAATGATATATTTTCTTTTCTTGGCTTTGGCAACACTCTTGCTCAAAATCATGGCAGTAAGGCACAGCACTCGTCCGTATCAAGATCAAGTTGGAAGTGTTTCTGGAATTTGATTGCTTTTTTTTTTTTTGTATCTTTGTAGGTAACGTGTACAAAAAAAAAAGCAATCTAACACTTCTAACCGCTGGGATTAAAATCATCGGTTCCTCGTCCAGGGCCTTGGTGCTCTGCTGGGAAAGAGTGGGCTGCTCCGTTCAACTGAGAGGAGCGAGAGCTTGCCAAAGGCAGAGAAGGTTGAGTAGCTTGGGATCTTATTCACAAGGGATAGAAAAATGCTGAGTCAGCAGTCTGTCATGGAACAGGATTGTGGAAGCGCTCTGTTTACCAGTCAGTCTACATCTTTCCGTGTGGTAGTGACAAATAAATTAGGTCGCAAATAAAGATGGCAGAAACGAGGTTCCTTCCTGGGGTTTCTGGGCTTTTCTCAGTGTGGTGGTCTTCTGCATCCTTCTTGAATTCTTCTCTGACGTGTGTTTCCTGAGATCTTTATTTTTATTTATTTTTTTTAATTCAAAGTTGTTGTTTTTTTTTTTTTAAATATCACACATTGATTCATTTGGTGGCCCAAACCCAGCAGTTAAGGCTTCTATTATATCCAGATAAAGTTTAGCAGGGCTTTGACTATCTTCTGTAGTAGATCTTTGGCTTTATGTGTGGTGTTTACTTCTTTTGAGCGGAAGCCTGGTATATTTTCATCTTTGCAGTCTTAGAGCTCCTGAGCAAGGTGGTCTCGGTCCGGGTTCAGGTGAACTTTGGTTCAGTCAAAGTGGAACTGAGTGAAATCTAAACATGCCACAAACAGCAGAAATACCAAGTGTTCTAGATACTTGGACTGATGAACAAATGGAGAAAATAAACGCTGGACGCAATACAGAAATGTAATTATTAGATACTTGGAAAAGTTTCCATGTTTTGTAATTTTTTTTTGATGATTATTCATTCGTTTATTTATTCATTTATTTTAAAATTTTACAATGTTTACGATTTTATCCATTGCCATATTTCTGACCAAAGGATGAAAGAGTTTTATAAGTATATCTCTACACATTCCATCAGCTAACAGTTGCTGTTTGCTTTTTTTTTTTTTGGTTGTCTGATTTATGCAAAGTGTGAAAACAAACGAAAAGTATTGATTCAGACTCATCAATGTGTGGACGTGTGTGTGTGTGTGTGTGTGTGTGTGTGTGTGTGTGTGTGTGTGTGTGTGTGTGAGAGAGAGAGAGTTGCACTGTTCAAATGTTTTCTTGGAACAGAGCTCACCCGTTTGATAGATTTAAAAATGACAGACAGATATTTGTGATCTTTTATTTTGAACTTGATACAAAAAGTGGTATTTTTTACAAATTTTTTTTTTACACGCACTTATTTTATCTTTATCTCCTATATTCTCTCTCTCTCTCTCTCTTCCTCTCTCTTCCTCTCTCTCTCTCTCTCTTCCTCTCTCTCTCTCTCTGTCTGTCTGTCTTTCTCTCTCTCTCTCTTCCTCTCTCTCTGTCTCCCTCCCCCCCCTCCCCCAATCTCTCTCTCTCTCTCTCTCTCTCTCTCTCTCCCTCCCCCCCCCTCTCCCTCTCTCCCCCCCCTCTCCCTCTCTCTCCCCCTGTCTCTCTCTCTCTCTCTGCCTCTCTCTCTCTGTCTCCCTCCCCCCCTTCCCCCTCTCCCCCAATCTCTCTCCCTCTCTCTCTCCCTCCCCCCCTCTCTCCCTCTCTCTCCCCTCTCTCGCCCTCCCCCCCTCTCTCCCTCTCTCTCCCCCCCTCTCTCCCTCTCTCTCTCTCTCTCTCTCTCTCTCTCTCTCTCTCTCTCTCTCTCTCTCTCTCTGTCTGTCTGTCTCTCTCTCTCTTCCTCTCTCTCTGTCTCCCTCCCCCCCTTCCCCCTCTCCCCCAATCTCTCTCCCTCTCTCTCTCTCTCTCTCTCTCTCTCTCTCTCTCCCTCTCTGTCTCCCTCTCCCTCTCTGTCTCTCTCCCTCTCCCCCCTCTCTCTCTCCCTCTCTCTCTGTCTCCCCCCCTCTCTCTCTCACCCTCTGTCTCACCCCCCTCTCTCTCCCTGTCTCTCTCTCTCTCTCTCTCTCTCTCTCTCTCTCTCACTCTCTCTCTCTCTCTCTCGCTCTCTCTCTCTCTCTGTCCCCCTCTCTCTCTCTGTCTCTGTCCCCCTCTCTCTCTCGCCCTCTGTCTCTCCCTCCCTCTCTCCCTCCCTCTCCCCCCCCCCTCACTCAGTCTTTCTGTGCATTACCAGAGCTGTCACATTTTGCTTACCCACACAGTACAGTACAGCGGCGGGTCTAATGATCTGCGACTGTGTGTATTCTACCTTTAAACTGCCAACTCTTCAGGAGACACATAACCCAGCAAACTGTCTTTACAAAATCACAGTGGAGGAACGGACTCCGTGTACAGAAAGAATCTCGGAGCTTTGGTCACGTAACAGCTCTCGCGTTCTTGTCTGACGTACGATAGTTAAACGGCAGCAAGAAAAACTTTCATCCACGTGTTGTCTTGTGTTTTTTTTTTTTGTCTTTATCCGTAACAGATGTGGTAGTGCCGGATGAAACGTACGCCTCTCAAACACAATCCTGAACCTTTTCTTCCCTCCACTTCAAACGGTTGTTATTGATCTTTTTAGCTGTAAACCCAAGAGATGCCTTCGTTGATCTAAGAGGTAGTAAGGAAAAATGCTACCTCTATCCTCAGCTTGTCAAGGCTGGACGGTAAATCAGTGTGAATTCTTTCCATGGTTAGCTTCCTCTCCAGCAACACACACACACACACACACACACACACACACACACACACACGAACGAGAGCCAGGGGTCAGGAGGAGTTTGTTGTTCCGCCACTGGGAACAGGTTATGGTGTGATATTACACGTGGTGTCCATGTGCTCCATGTTGCCGTTGAGGATTTACTGCCTCACTGGACGGCAGGTATGTCGGCTGGTTGACCTCATGAGAGCAGGAGGAAAGGATTTGTACTTTTTTTTGTACAAAATTAAACTAGGATCGAACGATAAATTGCGTCCACAAACTGGCGTGAAGATATGATAATGTATAATGTCATCATTTACATTTACAGCATTTAGCACACGCCCTTATCCAGAGCGACTCCCGATTTTATCTCATTTTTATACAACTGAGCAATTTAGGTTTAAGGGGTCCTTGCTCAGGGGCCCAGCAGTGGCAGCTTGGTGGACGTAGAAATCGAACTTACAACCTTCTGACACCTCAACACCTTAACCACTAGGCTACCACGTCCATCAGATGACGATGTGGTTGTTGTGCTTTCTGAGATGCTTTACTGCTCACCATAGTTATAGAGAGTGGTTATTGGGTGTGCCTGTGGCCTTCCAGTCAATTCTAACCAGTCTGGCCGTTCCCCTGTGACCTGTTCTGTCCGCCTGTTGTTGTTTGTTTTTCCACATCATGCTGAATAAACTCTACAATGTTGTACATGCAGGACATAAGCAGTTTCTGCAGTTCTCAGGCTATAGTGGCTGGCGTCTGTTCTCACCAAGTCACCGATGTGAACGTTAACTGACGCTTTATATCCGTTGACCTATGCACAGTTGTTCCTATTTAAAAGGCCAGGGAGCGAAAATATTTATTGAGGATGGGTATGAAAGTTTGACCCCAACGTAGAGGTTCTAACTTTGTCATTTTATCCTAAGTGTGTGCAGTAATGATAGGAGACATGCTCTGTGGGTGTCCTTAAGGAACAGACCTATTAGTAAAATTAACTATGGACTGGTCACTCAGTCACGGTTGTATGTCCATAGCAAGCGCTATATATAAATAGTTACAATCTGGAATAGGACGTCATAAAGGACACGACTTTTAGTCGTCAGGCTCTATAGGATGTGCTTATTTTAATTCAGTATAAAACATGAATACAGATGAGAAGCCCCCTGGTGAGAAGTAAAACTTCTGTTATTATGTGTGTCTAAATCTCTGGTTTGACTTATGCTGACTTTCTCCCATTCACTCTCTCTCTCTCGCTCTCTCTCTCTTTCTCTCTCTCTCGTTCTCGTGTGGGGAATGTAAATAATGGGGAAATTGCAGTCGATCTAAACTGCTGTCACACTGTATTTCCCCTGCTCTTAAATCTCCAGCAGGCCTGCTACGTTTCCCTGCATCACACCACAAGTCAGCCCGCTTATGAATGCCTTTGTCTGTCAATAAATAATTCAAAAGGCTGTTGATTTAAACCGATGCGTGTATAGAGTGTCTGTATATATGTGTGTGTGTGTGAGTGTGTGTGTGTGTGTGTGTGAGAGAGAGAGAGAAGCATTTTATACATATGCCTGTTTTGGGCACAGCAGCATAGGTGCAAAGGTTTCTAGGAAAGGAGTGTTCGTTGTCATATCTTCTGACAGAAACACGATAAGCCGCCTCCAGGCCCTCGTGTGAATTTAAACAGCTGCTCAGTTGCTTCCTTTTTGTAATTTTTTTTCCCCCTTGTATCTCTATGTGCCAGCTCCAGAGCGTGCATGCTAGCTAATAAAGGAGTTCTCCTGGTAGTGCTAAAAGTGCAGAATTAGCTTCAGACACTTGCTGTATGCTCTTAGCTTCTTGCTCATGCGGGCGGCTCTGTGGTGCTGGGGGTCGCTCATGTCATTTAAAGCCTATAACCGAGGCGTCAGCCAAGCGGTCGGGCCTTTCTGTTTGACGTTAGCCTGATTTATACCAGTTATGGAAAATGTGTGAGGTAAAAAGTTCTGCGAAGAGAGTCGTTAGCATGATAACTGTGCATTTCTGTTGGAGTCATGCTATGCTATGCTAATGTCTGCTAGCTTTATGGGGTGCTTGGGTTGAGCATCATATAATTAAACAATGCATTATTCTGCTACACAGACTGCACTTTCTTGTCAGATGTTACCATAATTTACAAACTTTTTTTAAACTAGAGCTTCAAACTAGTTTTAGATGTCTCAAGAAGTCTGCTAACATTCTTGTAGCCTCGTGGTCTTATACAACCCCTGGCAAAAAGTATGGAATCATCCCTCTCAGATGATGTTCATTCAGATGTTTAATTGTGTAGAAAAAAAAACACAAGCACATATATGCCACAAAACTATTATCACTCAACAATCCAAACTTCTGGCTGTATAAAACACTTAAAAAAGATCAAACAGAGGAAAAAAATATGGAATCACACAAATCTGAGGAAAATGATATGGAATCACCAAATAAAAACACTACTTAGTACTTTGTTGCACCACCTCTGGCTTTTATAACAGCTTGAATTCTCTGAGGCCTGGATTTAACTAATGACAAACAGTAAACTTCATCAATCTGTCTCCAGCTTTGTCTTATTGCAGTTGCCAGATCAGCTTTGCAGGTTGAAGCCTTGTCGTGGACCATTTTCTTTCATTTCCACCACAGATTTTCAATTGGATTGAGGTCCGGACTTTCACAGATTTTGCCCTATGACACGATGCATTATCATCCTAAAAAATGATGCTACTGTACCATCACCAAACATCCTTTCAATTGATGGAATAAGAAAAGTGTCCAAAATCTCAACATAAACTTGTGCATTTATAGAAGATGTAATGACTGTCATCTCTCACATACCTTTACCTGACATACAGTACAACCTCATATCATTAATGATTGTGGAAATTTGCATGTTTTCTTCAGGCAGTTGTCTTTATACATTTCATTGGAACGGCACCAAACAAAAGTTCCAGCATCATCACCCATCATTCAACTCTCATCCAGTCATCCACGGTCCAAGATCGTCTTTCTTTAGCCCACTGAAACCTTGTTTTTTTCTGTTTAGATGTTAATGACGGTTTTCGTTTGGCTTTTCTGTACAGTATGTAAACCCCATTTCTTTTAGGCGATTTCTTACAGTCCGGTCACAGACATTGACTCCACTTTCTGCCCATTTGTTCCTCATTTGTTTTGTTGTGTATTTTCTGTTTTCAAGCTATATTGCTTTAAGTTTTCTGTCTTGGCGCTTTGATGTCTTTCTTGGTCTACCAGTACGCTTCCCTTTTACAGCCTTACCATTTGATTTGTACTTGGTCCAGAGTTTAGACACAGCTGACTGGGAACAACCAACATCTTTTGCAACATTCCGTGAAGATTTACCTTCTTGGAGAAGTTTGATAATCCTCTCCTTTGTTTCAACTGACATCTCTCGTGTTGGAACCATGAGTCATGTCGATCATCTTGGTTCAACACATCACTAATGTGTGCAAGCCCTCTTTTTTAACTGCAGACTAATTAGCGGTTGTAATCAGATACAGGTGTTTGTTTTAGAAATGCAATGTGCCTGGTGAGTCCATATCATTTTCCTCAGATTTGTGTGATTCCATATTTTTTTCCTCTGTTTGATCTGTAAAAAGGGGGGCACGGTGACTTAGTGGTTAGCACGTTCGCCTCACACCTCCAGGGTTGGGGGTTCGATTCCTGCCTCCGCCTTGTGTGTGTGGAGTTTGCATGTTCTCCCCGTGCCTCGGGGGTTTCCTCCGGGTACTCCGGTTTCCTACCCCGGTCCAAAGACATGCATGGTAGGTTGATTGGCATCTCTGGAAAATTGTCCGTAGTGTGTGATTGCGTGAGTGAATGAGAGTGTGTGTGTGTGCCCTGTGATGGGTTGGCACTCCGTCCAGGGTGTATCCTGCCTTGATGCCCGATGACGCCTGAGATAGGCACAGGCTCCCCGTGACCCGAGGTAGTTCGGATAAGCGGTAGAAGATGAGTGAGTGAGTGATCTGTAAAAACAGTTGTAATGGACTATAGTTATCTTTCTTCTTTTTTTTTTACAGCCAGAAGTTTGGATTGTTGAGTGATAATTGTTTTGTGGCATATATGTGCTTGTGTTTTTTTTTTTTCTTTTCTACACAATTAAACATTTGAATGAACATCTTCTGAGAGGGATGATTCCATACTTTTTGCCAGGGGTTGTAGCTATACAGTGTTTGAGAGATTGTTCATGGAGATTGTTCTTTCCTGTCAGAAGCATAGTTTATGCTAGTTCAGTGAAAGCCAGACTCTTAGTTCTCTAGATAAAAAAAAAAAAAGCAGCTTCTCAAAGGCTGTTAGAAGTCGTGTACTTTAAAGGGGCAACTTAACATTAGCCTGTCAATAGCTGCTTCTCCCTTGGGATATTAGCATGAGTTTAAAAAGCCAGAGACACAAAATTCCAATGCTAAACACTTCTAAAGTAACGCTTTGCTCATATGGTTTTTGGAATTTAGGGGTCAATCTCATGTCTTTCGATTGTTGATAAATTAGCCGAGTAACCGTTGGATGTTAGCATGAGTAATGTTACTTAAGTAAGATTCATGTGGAAGAAAACCTGCAGCAAAGCTAGATTTTAGACAGGCTATGCTAACTTTGTTATTGTTTTCTAGCAATCTGCTTTCAGCAACGCTACATCCGCCGCTAGCAGAAGTCTCCTTCTTGTCACATTTTATCATGAGTAAAAGTAGTTGGATGGATTAAAAAGTGCGAGATAGAAAACCAACACGGAAACAACACTTTTTTTTTTTTTTTTTTTTTTATTCCCCAGAGCTACAAAAGGCAGAAGACTTTTTCCTCGCTAACATTCACAATGCAAGAGGTGGCTAGCAGAACCTTTTCTTCATTGTTACAAAAGGCCAGCCACTCCAGCGCACAGTCTCCATCGCTCTCCTTTTACATACGATAAGGCCGCCATTATCCATTGAACCAGTCGCTTCAGAATAGGAGAAAGGAGTGAGAGATTTCTGCTTCCCTTGAGTGAGCATGGCCTCACTGTGTGTGTGTGTGTGTGTGTGTGCGTGCGTGTGTGTTTGGTGAAGAGGTCCTTAACCTGCTATCAGATAGTAGAAGAGCACAGTGTGAGCTGTGAGAGGCTGCATTGAAAAGGCCTGCAGTACTGAAGCATCTCTATAAAAGAGACGCGTGTGTGTCTATATGTGTGTATCAGTAGATTGTGACGGTCACGCACCAGGAATTTCCCCGCCATGTATACAATGGCTGAACCGACTCCATCTCAGTGTGCTCACCGAATCATGACCTGTCCTTCAGAAGAGTTGTGCTCGGTGGAAATAGCTACTCGAGTCGCTTGGTCACGATCAGAATCGGCGCTGGGTGTGTTTCGGGCTGTCGGACGGGTTTTAACTGGTCAAATCATATCAACTTTTATAATAGTTACGTATTCTGAATCAAAATGAAATTGATACTTTTGATTCACTGGATGTTTGGTTTAACCGTGCATGACGTTAAACGAACCAAAAAAGCAGGAAAAATGTCTAAATGTCTTGTGCGACTGAAAACATTCTCGTTAAACACTCGTTAAAACACAGTTATTCAGTAATACAGAGATGGAATATATCGGTCAAGTAATATTACTTCTATTTGTAGTCTCGCATCCAGCTTATTTTCTTTTATTTTTTATTTTTTTTTCCTTGATCCAATAATAACATGGCATTTCTGAAGCTCTCCAGTCCTTATAATGTCTTTACTGTATCCCGAAATACCAAAGATTCGCATCTGACAATCGAGTCGATTCAGTGTCGATTCGGAGTCGAGTAGCTTTCTCGCTGAAATCGAATCAGGCTACGGTTCACTGGTATGTAGACAATGAGGCGGTTGTATTGGTAGTTGTACTGATGGGGTTAAAAACACACCAGCCAGCTGCAGTAAAACAGATTAAACACTGCACATGTGAAAGCACACAGAATGTAGAAAGCAGAACTAACTGCCGGGTGTGTGTACAAATAGTGTCGGGTATGTACAACAACTCTAATGGCAGGTCAGTGAGACTGCAACATCCTAATGGTGCTGCTTATTGATAAGACATCATTATGGTCTGATAATTATGGAAACCTACACACACACACACACACACACGCAAAGACTGGCAGTAGTGTTTGGCTTGTGTGTGTGTTCTCTGTGTTAGACTGCTTCTCTAATTCAAACAAACAGAGGCGATGCAGCCAGGTTGTTCCTGTTTACCCTTGTTTGTGTGTGTGTGCATGTGCATTCCTATTCCCATCATCCTCACGCCGTCAGCCCGCCTCTGGCGCGCACCCTCACTCTGCCACACGCACCCTGCCTGCTCAGAGTGTTACCTAGCGACGGTAACTGGGGCGAGAAACTAAGGACCTTTTGGCTCCGGTTCCCCTCTGTGATATTGTCTCCTATTTTTTTTTTCTTTCTGTGTGCATTGAGGGTTTATGATGGACAGGGATGGAGGGTGACGACTGACGGATGTTAGGCCCGAGGCAGGTTTTGGTTTGTATCGAGTCCTCGTGTGCTGACGGCAAGGATCGATAAATAACACAAATGCTGGAATGAATTGTCGTAACTTCATCAGTGACGTTAGACGTCTAGGCGAGATTTCCGACGATAAAGCTGTAGTCTTCATTTCAGACGTGCTGATTGGACAGGAAGTGTTCTTTGATCGATTATAGAGACACAAGCAACAGGAACTGATGACTGACTGTTTACATGGGCACAGGGAACTGGAACTGCTGTTTGATTGCTTAATTAATTAAACATTTCTTAATATAACCTCGACATGTGGAAGTTTGTTTATTTGTTGTTGTTTTTTTTTAAATCTTTAGAAAAATAAAGGTGTAATAGCTCTCTGTTAGCTAGCTAAATCCTTTTCCTCAGTCATTAGCTGGTGTATTAACATATTTCCCCTGTATTTTATATAAAACTAATATTGGTAGCCTGATATTTTTACAGGATTAAGCTGTTTAATCAGTGATTCTTTAATCTCTTTCCGATGCTAAAGCTAACCTCTGACCTCACACTTTTTACTGTGTTCTTTCTCGCAGGTAGAAGACGCTATGCTAATGTTTGATAAGACCACTAACAGACACAGAGGTAAGAGCTAAATCTTTACTGTTTAAACAGATGTGTAAC
The DNA here is from genome assembly GCF_030014155.1 of Tachysurus vachellii. NCBI lineage: Eukaryota > Metazoa > Chordata > Actinopteri > Siluriformes > Bagridae > Tachysurus > Tachysurus vachellii. The sequence goes on from NC_083479.1 coordinate 2,934,298, forward strand.
GGCGTCCTGCTGTTATGTTGTGTGTGTGTGTGTGTGTGTTAGCGGGTTGTCCTCTATCAGTGCGTCAGTGCTGCGCTTCGGCTCCTTGCCTTTATCAGAGCTGTCTGTTTGTCACTGACGCTTGTTGACTGATTGCCGAATCAGAAGAAGCGTGTGATGGAAAAACGATCGATGGAGAAAGGAAGGGTAGCAGAGTAGCGACCCCCAACATGTCTGGGATTTGATCTGTGGGTTTGTGGAGGTTTTTATATGCCTTGTGTGGGTGTGGGTGTCTCTGTGTGTGTATGTTAGATAAAGGTTGTGATAATGCTTTAGCGAAAGCGTTGTCATTATCTCTGTCTGCTTTATCTCGTCTTTATCTGAGATTAGGAAGAGGCTTCATCCTAAACCAAAGGACTTTGCAAAGACACAATGCTCCTGTCCTACAAGCACACAATGCACCCAAAGCTAATGCTACATTCACTATCTGTGTGTGTGTGTGTGTGAGAGAGAGAGAGAGAGAGAGAGAGAGAGAGAGAGAAAGACTATGAGAGAGATTTCATACTAAGACTGAATCATTTGCACAGAATCGTGCTTCTCTTATAATTGCTCACCCAAGACATGATTAAATAGTCTGGTGTGTCTGGGTGCGTCTGTGTAAAAGAGATTACATGCAGTTGTCCCTCTCTTCTGTTTTACTCCATATGGCAGAAATAGGATGTTATTAGCATTTCATGCTAGTGTAAATTGGCTTGTCGAGCCTTTTCAGTAGGATTTACTGACACATCTGAGAAAACATTTAGATGTCGTTTACATCATCGTCCTGCTTTCACATTTTTATAAAATAATCGACGGCACCGTTTCTAGCCGGTCAAAATGTTTACAGACGGCAGTAAGATCGCGGTCGTGTCCATACGTCTGGTCGCGTCTCCATACGTCTGGTCGCGTATAAACGGCTTTCTTATAACTTTAACACCTTATCAAAGTGAAAGCACTTAAAAAAATCGCACAATAGAAAATGAGTACGTTTTATTTATATATTTTTTTTTTGAACACGGCTTAGACCGACTAAAGTGACGTACGAAGGACGTTATCGATTTTAAATACATTATTTACATAAAGGCTTGGATTCAAAATGTTATTTAAAAAATATATATATTTAAAAAATGACAAGGCTCTTGGTTTCAAATAAATAAATAAACAAAATACAAGTGTAACATATTTTAGTAGTTAAACTCACTTGTGCTTTAGTCTCACACACACACACACACACACACACACACACACACAATATATACATTTACAGAATATATACATATACACACTCTCTCACACACACAATATATATACATATACACACTCTCTCTCTCACACACACAATATATACATATACACACACACACACACACTCACACTTTTTTTGTTTAAAAATTGGCAGGAACACGAGTCAGCTTTGTGACAGATAAAGAAAAGAGTTAATGAATAAAAAAAAGTTAAGCAGCAGCGATCAAGTGATTTGCATGAGGCAGGTGCAGTGTGTGTGTGTGTGTGTGTGTGTGTTGGGTTTCAGGCCCTGTTTCACTTTGACTCTGCACTGACATACATTCAGTAGAATAGTTTAGATGCATTGTGGGTCATCTGGAAATTTTCCACTGAATGACTAAAATGTTCCTACACACACACATCTACACACACACATCTACACACGCACACACACACAGAATAGCAGTTCTTTCCTCTTATTTTGGTCTTTAATGAAGCGTGTTGTGCGTTTCTGCTTCAGGACCCGCCGACACACCGTCCTCTTTCTCACCAACCTCCCTTTCTCTCGTTTTCTGTCTTTTGCTATCGAACACTCTCTCTTTATATCTTTCTATCTATCACGCTCTCACGTCCTGTCTCTAGCAGTCTCTCTCTCTCTTTCTCTCTCTCTCTCTCTCACTCTCTCAAATGTTAAATGCCCTTCAGACTGGAGCAGGTCATCTCACCCAGGAATCTGATTGAGGCTTATCGAGCAGATCTTCCTCTCGGCCCCCGGTTGCTTTTTGCATGGAGGTTAAATTAAAGCAGCCTGAGGAAAAGGTTACTGTCTCGCTCCTGTCCGCTCTGACGTCACCTGATCTTCATACAGACTGCAGTGTTTTAAACAGGGACAGATCTCAAAGAGCTCTTATTAACTCAGTGAATTTGTGGCTTTCATTCCTGCTAACGAGAGACAGAGAGAAGAGAAAAGACACAGCGCTCCTCCACCGACACCGGGCCTAATCCGCAACCGTTCCACGCAAACGTATCAGCTATCGAGCCGCAAAATCGCTTCTCTCACGGCACTAAAACGCAAGTCTGGAACGGACGGACCGTGACGTTTGAACTCAAACTATTTATATAAGCATTATTTCGATATTTTCTTTCTCGACCCGAATGTAGTCGACCAGCCAAAACGTCTGGTGACTACGCTGGAGCTGCGAGGGTGAGAGCGCCAGTAAGTAAGGGACGTGTGTCCGAGCCGAATGACACCCGAATGGCGAGTTACAGTTTAGTCTGAGGGGAGGCATAGTGTAAATATTTTAATATTGTCACCCTAAAAAAGACCACGGCTATCAGGAGAGCAGTGTTTAGTGTGTGCAGGATAAAGGCGATCAGTCGGAAGAACTTTGTAGTGATTTTGTTAAAGGACAAAGTGGAATTAAATTATGCCTGCTGAAATATATAAATGTCCTTAAAGCACAATGGATGCTCTGTTTTGGGTTTTTCCTCATTTGTGCCTTGTGTGATGCATCATGGTTGTGTGTTAAAAAAAACTCCCACATCTGAGGTAATGGATCAAACTTGTAGGTCCAATGGTTGCCTGAACCAGGCTTGGCACCATGTCTGTGGAAAAAGGAGAGAATTAGAGAAGCACTTCAGTGGCTTGAAGTAGTGTATGCCAACCAGAATATCTCTCTCTCTCTCTCTCTCTCTCTCTCTCTCTCTCTCTCTCGTTCTCATTTGAGGCCTCTGTCTGAAGAGAGCAAGATCCTTGCACAATAGAGCATGGAGCACACACCATCTCACTGGCATTTACTGCACTAAAATGAGGACGATTGTGTTGGAAATTGAGCTTTCCAAAGCCATCAGTCCTGCTGCCCTGCTGCATTGTGGGTTAATGCAATGGCTCTGCTCTCACCGATGATCACAATGGAGGGGTGTGTGTGTGTGTTTGACGGAGTTCATTTGTTCTGGCTGTGGAGGAATATTGTCTGTTTCCTGTTGCCTCTCTTTCATCCAGAATTCTAGACTCTGTTTTTCCTTGACATCGATGTCGAGGAAAGCAGTCCGAAGAGACTCGCAGACGTAATCAGGAGGCCGAGACGGTTCCGTGTTCTGCGGCTGTTAAACGGGGGGCTATCGCACGTAATGTTAATAAAGTGAGGTGGATGACGTGCGGGGCGAGGAAACTGAGGTCCTCTGAGCAATGTGAGGTTAGTTAACACGTGTAGTGTGAACAGACTGAAGTCGTTAACTATTGAGAATCTCTTTCACCTTCTTGCGCATGTTGTCTCACAAAGCCAGAGGTCCAGCAGTCGCTAGAGAGTTTAAATAAGTCACCAAGAGATTCTTATTGCCAGAGGTGGGAGTAAGTCACACACGTGCAAGTCACAAGTAAGTCTAAAGTCAAGTCGAGTCCCCCATCTCTGAGTCATTTAACTCGAGTCTGAGTCAAGTCTCAAGTCATGAATGTCAAGTCAAAGTCAAGTCGAGTCTTTTTTTAATATTTGTCAAGCAAGTCTCAAATTTGCGACTTAAGTCTGACTCGAGTCAAGTCATATGACTCGAGTCCCCCATCTCTGCTTATTGCCACGGTGTTCAGAGATCTGGTGCATGGAGGTGTGAATAGCCAATCAGATTTCAGGATTCTGAAGTGAGTGTGTGTGTGTGTGTGTGTGTGTGTGTGTGTGTTTTTTACACACTGCCGTGCTCGCATCGTTCCCCCAAGGCTGAAATTAGCTTTAACTTCAACCAATTATCTGTCAGAAAGTCGCCTATTATTTTAATGCACAGATTGCATTTCTGTTCAAAGGCGTGCAGCATATTATTAAATAGAATTATTCACCAAATTGAAGCAATTTTTTGGCCTCAAACGGTTCTGTTCAACCTGTGTGTGTGTCTGACTGTGCAGTTTAACCCTTTATTTTTCTGTCAGAACCTGACACGTGTCTGTGTGACCAGGATGCGCTGATCGTTGAGACAAACTTTACCAACGCCACACAAACACTTCGCCTTTTTATCAAACCTTTCCCACGCTCTGGTCTACAAGTGCGGACGGTTTGTGCTTCTTGTTTTCACCTTGACTTTTTTTCTAATACATGTTATGTTTTCCCCTCTCTCACAACTCCGTAAAACCAATCGAGGATCACCTTGATGTCCCCGGCACACACCGATTCTGCCCCTTCCCCCTCCCCCTCCCACCTCTCAGCTCCTTGTTTCCTTTAATGAACCGGTAGCGAGGGATGATGAAACGGCGTGAAACGTTAACGCTTGCCTGCTTCCTCGATAGAACCGGGGAAGAGTTAGCATCCAGATGGCATCCAATCCACAGAGTTAACAAAGAGTGCGTCTGATCACAGGTTAAAATTCGGCAGGTTTTTTTGAAATGATGCAAGTGTAAGTAACTTAAGCTGCAATTGGTCACGGCGAGGCGTGGGGATGAAAGCCGATTCGCTACGGAGAGAGTGGCTCAGGCCTGAGAGAAAGAGACAGACAGACAGACAGACAAACAGGAGGGGAAAAAAGATGGAGAGACACAGGTGTTGGGCTGAGTGAGGAATTCTTGGCTGTGGACAAGGTGTTGTTTTGTGTGTGTGTGTGTGTGTGTGTGTGTGTGTGTGTGTGTGTGTGTAGCATAAAGCATTGGTTTGTTCCTGGAAGAGAAACAGAAGGCTGCATTGTGCACTTCTCTAATCTGCTTACCTGGATCGGCAGCACAGGGAGCCGTTTCAGTTCCCAGCCTGCAGCAAGAAGCTCAGCTACTGCTCCAAGCGTCTGTGTCTGTCTGTGTGTGTGTCTGTGTATGTGTGTGTGTCGGTGTGTGTATGGGTGTGTTCTTTTATTATTTCATGTGTGCCTGTCTATGTCTGATAAGTGTTAAAAGAATTTGTCTACGCCTGGCTTTGTCTCTGCTATTCTAATATCAGGAATGAGATGAGGCATTAAAGGCTCCGATCCTGTCGTGCTAAGGCAGCGCTAACGCCTCGATCCTGCTCTTAAGTTGATTGTCAAGGACAAAGCCAAAAGACTCTTCAATCAAGTAACGTGCTGGGTGCATTAGAGAGAGAGAGAGAGAGAGAGAGAGAGAGAGAGACAGAGGTGGGAAATCTCCACTGTCTGGCATGAGAGACCGTGTGGTTGGCATCAGATAAGTGCCAGGCAATCCTGCTTACCGCTACCCACACTCATAGTCCCTTACCACTGCCCACACTCATAGTCCTCTCTCTCTCTCTCTCTCTCTCTCTTACACACACACACACTCACACACACACATTTTATTTCAACAAAGCTTAACTGGCATGAATGGTCCACGTTGCATGTTATTTACCCCCCCAACATAAACACACAAAAAGGTAAATAGGTATAAATAGGAAAAAGAAACTGAAAACTCATATTTAATCAGTAACCAAATAATATACTGCTTTTTAAAATGTTTAGAATGTTTTATCTCTGTCTTCAGTGATGAAAATATACACGTAGGCAAAGCAAGCCGTCCTGCTAGGAAGCTAATTGGCTATATAAAGCGTCCTCCAGCCTAAAAATAATAACAAACAAGAAAAACAAGAAGCAAAAAACAAGATATTTTACACAGTATTAATATTCTTCATAAAGACAAGAAAAGTCTACAGAGATATCTGTTTTTAGTTTGTAGTCTTTAGTTTGTAGTCTTTAGCTTTAGTTTGTAGTCTTTAGTTTTAGTTTGTAGTCTTTAGTTTTAGTTTGTAGTCTTTAGTTTTAGTTTTTAGTCTTTAGTTTTAGTTTTTAGTCTTTAGCTTTAGTTTGTAGTCTTTAGTTTTAGTTTTTAGTCTTTAGCTTTAGTTTGTAGTCTTTAGTTTTAGTTTGTAGTCTTTAGCTTTAGTTTGTAGTCTTTAGCTTTAGTTTGTAGTCTTTAGCTTTAGTTTGTAGTCTTTAGTTTTAGTTTGTAGTCTTTAGCTTTAGTTTGTAGTCTTTAGCTTTAGTTTGTAGTCTTTAGCTTTAGTTTGTAGTCTTTAGCTTTACTTTGTAGTCTTTAGCTTTAGTTTGTAGTAGTTTGTAGTACGATCGGCTGCTACAAGCCACATTAATGCAAAAGTACAAGTCACAACTTCGTCCGGTCTTTTATCCCTAATTCCTAATAACTCATTATGTTACAGTCCGGGTGACCGGGTCATCTGAAGCCAACATTTCAACATTTCATTGAAGCCAACAACGTTTGACAACTTTCAATCAAATCAGCCACTATATTATGACTGCTGCGGAATTAAACCAGTGAAATATTTATCTGGTAGCTGCAAAACACACACACACACACACACACACACACACAATGCAAAATTGTGCTACTTTTCAAACAATTCGGTTGACAAAAGTTATGCCCACAAGCAAAAAGCGGTAGCAGCTTTGTCACATCCAGGAGACAAACCGGCTCGTCTCCTGATATGAATGGGTTATGCGCCTCATCAAAACTCCCACATAATTGCCCCTGCAGGATGCAGCACTGTTTCCCAGTCACTCCATCAGCCGGCAGTCAGGGGAAGCACCCTGCCTCTCGCCCTGTGTTCTCCCTCACTTGTGACTTCTGACGAGCTCCTCCACATCCGCACTGTTCGCAGGAGGAAAGAAGAGATTACAGTTCAAATAGAAGAGTATTTTTTTTATCCCGTCAGAAAGGCACCGTGACTTTAGGCACTGACTTTGATATGTTATCAAGGAATCCCCCCCCCCCCCCTCTCTCGCGCTCTCACTTCTGACCAGGTCTGAGCTAATAAAAAAAGGTTGCTGTTAAACAAAACTCCTTCAGAATTGAGTTAGTAGTCTTTATATATAATGTGTGTGCCCAAGTGAGTACAGGGGTGTGTGGTGTTGGTCTTGAGAGGGAATTGTGGGTAATTTCCCACAGGTCCACTCGCCTGCTTAACCATGACTCTCGGCAAATGGAATTAGGCGTACGACGAGATCCGGCGCCGTCGTTTAGAAACTCCAGCACCTCCACCATTAACTGCGAAAACTCTCGACGGTATTTCTTTTTTCCTAGCGACTAACCTGATATCAGCGATTAGTGTGAATGTCATTTAAATGGCACACCTAATCACATGCATCCTCCTCTTTCTCTTTTCTCTCTCTCTCCTTTTCTCACCCGAGGGCTTTTCTCCAAGGCCTCATCACAATGACAAAGGAAATGATGTGTTCACTCGCTCTTAATCACTGCTCAGCTCATCAGCCAGCTGCCAGGAGAAAAGCATGCATTTATGATTGTGTGTGAGTGTGTGAGTGTGTGTGGCATGAACACCTAACACCTCAATTGCCCCTCAATTTAATGCCCAGATCGAACCCCCCACGCCCACCTTGTTGCCAGTACCAGTTCATTACACCCTCTTCACTCCTTAATGCTCAAACAGATCTCGCAGAACTCTCCAAAGAGGTCACTTGCTCTGGGCTTGGAGAGCTTTGACACTGCAGGTCCACACAGCGAGAAGACAGACCAGACCAGGACGTAGGCGATTTTAATCAGATAAGCAATCAGAGCACGACACTATTAAAAACCAAATTTAGTCATGCTTGCCCCTCTTCGTGCTCGTCCTCTCTTCATGCCGCACAAGCATGAAGGACATTCTCCAGCAGAGAATAGATCTTTTTTTAAGCCCGAAAGAAGGCAACAGACCCTGCAGCTATGTGTACACAGACTCTCCAGGAAATGAAACTCCCTGCTGCCAAATCATTCATAAATAGAGTTATGTAACTTTTGACCCGTCATAACTCTATCCAACCGACAGCACGGAGAATCTGGCATGATCCCATCATCGTTACTGAATATAATTTACTCCTCCAGAGATCGAGGCCAATCCTAAAGAAGCCAGTGGTGCACACAATCATCTAGGAGAGAGAAATTATGGAAGAAACCCACACAGACACAGGGATACTCCAGACACAGTAACCCAACCTCAGGGGTCAATCCTGAGACCCTTAAAGTTGTGACGCAGCAATGTTAGCTCTTGTCAAATCCGTCCTGTCTTTGTGCTAGAAAACATGATTTTCTAACGAGGTTGAGGTTGTTCATGTGTGGTTACTTCATACATCCAGCAAATATTTACACTTTGCTTAATGATCAAACTAAACACAGCTTAGAGGACATCATGCCTCAGCTTATTATCAGGCTTTCGACTAAATAGAAATGTCGTCAAAGAACTACATTCTGATGATCGCATTTGGTCATGAAATCCTCTGTTGGTCTAAAATACACCAGGTCTGTAATTGTAATTGCCACAAATATTAAAATTTGTTCGTTCCATTTGGTTCCAGACTCTTGAGTAAACGCTCTTAAGTTGTTAAGCTTTACACTGTTTGTCATCGCTATAACAAGGCTTTACATACCTAAGGCATATTTGTTTTCCAAGTCCATGTTAATGAGTTATCTGAGAAATGTTAAGCGCGTTAATATGAAGTCGGCACTAACGTTGGCTGCTGCTACTGAAAATCGATCAGCGGTATAGTATATTTGTTACACTGTTCTTAAAGGTGGGGTTTCTGTTGTTTTAAAGCCAGTGTTGACATATAAAATCACCAAAACAAACACGCCCCTAACCCAAATGGGTCCCATCCCTGTATTGATAGCTCCGCCCACAATACTCCTTACCTTATCGTAAGCCTTTCTTCGCTTTCCTTCTTTGTTTTTATCCTCCATGTCAATGTTAAAACCGCTTTCTGCTAATGTCACACATGCGCACTGAACACTCTCTCCACCCATATTGACAAGACACGCCCCTTTCTGCTCATTTACTACACAAGTTAGTTTTGTTTTTGTTTTGTTTTTCGTCCGACTCAGTTTTCTGAAGCATTTCTGAAACAACGGAGACCCCACCTTTAAGTGTAAATGAACTCGTATGCTGTTCCAGCAGTCTATGTGAACTATACTAACGTTAAAATAACTACATTTGACCTAAACTTTGCCAGGCTGGAGTGCTGTTTTGGAGGAAGTAGAAACGTTAAATTAAACGGCCTGGTACAATAACAGGATTTTTTTTTTTGAGTGTTTTTAAGGAGAAAAGCAATTCATTATGTGTAAAATGCTGTCAGTTGAAAATGGCTATAGTTTCTAAGAGTAATAAGCTTTACATTGTTTCCTGCTGAAAGTGAGAGATGGAGAGAGAGAAACCGCTGAAGGGAGAAGGAGATTTAAAGCAAGGCCATTGTTCAATCTCCACACTACAGTCTCCCGCTAAAACGAAGCGTAAACCCTAGTGGTGTTCGGGCTTTGCTCAGGCGATGGTAAACATAAGGTCTAGAAATGTGTGTTTAGGCAGCAGAGTTGTGTTTTCATATTAAACCAGTGCTGGCAGCTTCGTGGGCTGAGCTTTATAAATATCTAATGCACTGAGCACTATTAACAGCTGTGTTGTGTTGTGCCAACAGCCCAAGAGTGTGTGTGTGTGTGTGTGTGTGTGTGTGTGTGTCTGTCTGTGGAGACTATACCCTCCACCCATCTGATCACACCACTGCCACACTCATCTGCCATCTCTCTATCTCTCTCTCTCGGTCTCTCTCTATCTCTCTTTCTCTCGGGCTCTATCTCTCGCTCTCTCTATCACTATCTCTATCTCTCTTTCTCTCTCTCTCTCTTGCTCTCTCTATCTCTCTATCTTTATCTTTCTCTCTCTCTCTCTCTGTCTCTCTCTCTATCTCTCTCTTTCTCTGTCTCTCTCTATCTCCTTCTCTCTCTCTCTCTCTCTCTCTCTCTCTCTCTCTCTCTCTCTCTCTCTCTCATATATATAAATGCACACACAAGCACACACTCTTTCTGTCTGTGTATTACTGAGGCTACAGTTTTTATTGAGTCGACTCGCGACATTTTTTCGACCAAACTTTTCTTTACTCCATCAAGGAAAATTATTTGATTTAATAACACTAACTTTGGCTGTCTTGCTCTTTGAGGGCGTCTGAACCCTGGCACACACTGAACTCTGGTTTTTCTAGGTATATATATATATATATATATATACAGTATATATATATATATATACTGTATATATATATATATATATATATATATATATATATATATATATATATATATATATATATATATATATATATATATATATACTGTATATATACATACATACACACCTAGAGCTACAAACCAATACAAGCCTATTTCTTAAAAAAATTCTTCTCAAAATTGGTTCCATAAATACATCGCAATCATTGTCTTCAAGCTTTGGGAGGTGGAGACCAGAATAAATCAGTGTTTCTGATTTGGTTTTCCAAGCTGGTCGACACCATCGTCCTAAAAGCACATTTGTAGAAATTCACAGAAAAAAGATTTTATGTAAGAGAGACTTGTAGATTAAAAAAAAGAGAGCGAGATAATGTTAGACACCAAACATGTCTTTGCTGGCTGGTTTAAACTGGTGTAAATATTTTACTCTCTTTTCTCTGAGCTTAGAGCAGAACGAGTAATGGTTAGAGCGAAGTAATCTCTTCAGCCTCAGTCAAATTAATCTCTTATAAAGGAGTGTGTCAGATCACACAAACCCCTCTTTATAAACCGCCACCTTCTCTTTATGTGCTTCCAGTAAATATTGACGGAGTATTATTCGCATGTTCTTGTTAATTCAGCGTTTAATTGATTCTCGGATATTAACGCCTGCAGCATCGTGTCACTCTAAATTGTGTCACTCTAAATTCAACATTTGCAGACTTTTATTTTCAACCTGCCTGAAAACATTTTGTCTTAATGGGTACAAACAAAAAAAAGGCATCAGAGTTAGTGACATCAACATAATGAGTAACTCACAGTGAAGGAGGTGTGGCCTCCGTGTCTGTCCCAGTGAAGGAGGTGTGGCCTCAGTGTCTGTCCCAGTGAAGGAGGTGTGGCCTCCGTGTCTGTCCCAGTGAAGGAGGTGTGGCCTCAGTGTCTGTCCCAGTGAAGGAGGTGTGGCCTCCCTATCTGTCCCAATGACGGAGGTGTGGCCTACGTGTCTGTCCCAGTGAAGGTGTGGCCTCCGTATCTGTCCCAGTGATGGAGGTGTGGCCTACGTGTCTGTTCCAGTGAAGGAGGTGTGGCCTCCGTGTCTGTCCCAGTGAAGGAGGTGTGGCCTCCGTGTCTGTCCCAGTGAAGGAGGTGTGGCCTCTGTGTCTGTCCCAGTGAGGGAGGTGTGGCCTCTGTGTCTGTCCCAGTGAGGGAGGTGTGGCCTCCCTATCTGTCCCAGTGAAGGTGTGGCCTCCGTGTCTGTCCCAGTGAAGGAGGTGTGGCCTCCGTGTCTGTCCCAGTGAAGGAGGTGTGGCCTCCGTGTCTGTCCCAGTAAAGGAGGCATTGTGGTTTTCCAAATCTGATAGCAAGAAGTTTGTTTTGCACAGAACTGAATCATGCTGAAACCGTCAGCTGCTTAAAACTGTATCTTTTATACATCCATCATATTAAATCACCAATCACGCATCAGAGATCCACACTGCGCTCTGTCAGAGTTCAGGGTCATGGGTGGATGTTGTGTGAGCTGTAGTCTGATTCCGGCTTCTCAGCGGCTAGCTCGTGTGTTTAACCTGCATAACAGCGGCACACAGGGGGTTTGGCCGAGGGCTCTCAGCTGTGCGATCAGCTGCTTGTTGTGGAAATGGTTTTGATAAATAATAAAGCAGGTAATAACTAGTTGGTGGTGAGGGCACACCACCTCGCCGTGAGAGCGATCAGATGTGGATAATGAGTGAACAGGGTTACGATTGCAGCATCCATTATTAAACCCCCCGTCTCTCTCTCCCTCTCTCTCTCTCTCTCTCTCTCTGACAGCTGAGACAGTAGGCCATGTTTGTGAGTTGGTGTTTTTGACTGAAAATAAAAGTTTGTAATATTTATAAATAGCTCACCCTCTCATCTCCACACTGCTCCAGGAATCCACCCTAAAGCAGCAAGTGGTTTGGTGACTCTAAATTGGTTGTGTGTGTGTGTGTGCATTTGTCTGTGTGTGTGTGTTGAGAAATGGGAGACCAGGTTGTTGGCTCATTAGTTACTCAGAGAGGAGGACATGGGATGGAGAGAGTGCTAATGTGTGGACATTTGTGAGAGAGACACATTTTCTCCTCTCAGTCCCCCTCCATCATCCTCCTGTCTGTTTTCACTGTTCCCACTTCACACACACATGCGCGCACACACACACACACACACACACACACACACACACCCCTAGTACCCCACTCTCCATCTTTCCCTCATTGTTTGCTCTGTTGTCATACCTGTGCTGTAAAGCACTTGCACTGATGGGTTGCCAGTTGCTTACAGACTCCCTTGGCACTAATTGACACAAGTCTCTTTTCTCTCAAATAAATGTCAGTTCATTCATTGTTTTTATCAGGGTGTGTGTGTTTGTGTGTGTTTGTGTATTTCATGTAGTAATTAAAATGATGTAAAGCTTGCGTTCCCTCAGGTTTCCCCCTTTAATCTGGTGCGTAGGTCACTTTCATTCCATCATGGATATTCTTCCACAATTTCATCTACAACTCTCTCCTCTTTTTCTGTATCTGCTGTTCGAGTGAGAGTGATCTTTGAATCTTAGCGTGGCTGCTGAAAACGATTCAGAACGATGTAGAAGCGATTGTTCTCTCAGCCTCTCTCCCTTTATGTAAACACTTCTCAGAGTTTCCTTAACAGTGGACCAAGCATTAAATCTCTATGTACGACGTCTCTACCAGTTAAAATAATTGTAATGTTTTACTGCTTTTAAAAACGCTGCAGAACCTTTTTTCCAGCATAAGGTTCTGCTGCCGGTTTATGAGTAAGTTCTGAGTAACAGATTCAGGGACTTGCTCTCTGAAGCCACATGAACGATATCGTTTGTGATTTACAGTGTAGAAGTTTAATGTGCTCATTAGTTCTGTCAGTGATATTACAGTGAACGTTTGACTTGTGATACTGTACAGATTCAACAACCTTCGTCGTAAACAGAAAACGGCTGTTGTGGTGATCAGATGTCACCAAATCAAAGCTTTCTTAAGGCCTCGGCACACTTCATACGGAGACAACGTTGTCCAGAGACTTTGCTCGACGTGTCCTGCACGTCGTAACCGGCTGAACTCGTGGCTCGTGTTACGCAGCCAAGCCTGTGAATATTCGTTCCAGACAAACAGGCCGGTGTGGAGACCGATTTATTCTGACATGAACAGCTTTCAGGATCAATGACGGCCAACCCTAAACCACGGCGAGCACGCGCGTGATGACGTAAGCTCCCGGACCCGGGTTCGTCTTCATGCAGCCGTTGAAGATGTGATATCGTGAATCTGACTAACTTCTATGGAAATCTATGGAAATATGTACCAACAACTTAATTGTTGATTTATCGAGTATTTAAATTCATCCAAACCCAAAATTCTGTGACTTTTTACCTCTGCGTCATCTGTTTTGTTTTGGTTTCTTGTTTTGGTCCCACTTTCTTCTTCTGATTGCCTTCCTGAATGTCTGCACCTCATCTTAGCGTCATCTTCTTAATCCCCCCCTCTTATAACCCCATCATCCCCATCTGGGTGTCCCTGGGGCTTTTTTTTTTTTCCTTCCTAATTTGACTTTGTTCTTGTGATTTTTTTTTTTTTTTTTTTTTTTTTTGTCGTCAGGATTTTATTTTATTATTCAGATATCTGTAATAAGTAATGAACAGAATTTCAGTTAAATGTTAGGAGAGGAGAGAAGCCATATTTAATATGATGTTCTCAAGTGTCATTTTCTATTGCAATTAAAAGTTCCTCCTGTCAGTGCTGTTGTGTTATAATGGGGGGAAAAAGTTCAGATGAAGTTTATTTTATTTTAGGGATTTACTGGGTCTTATTTGCCTAACTGTGTTTGAATCAATACGTTTTACTTTCAAATCAACAGAATAGTCAACACTGTTATTTAGACCTATTTGGCACCAGCATTCTTGCATCTTCTAATTAAACGCTGTTATAGTTGATGAACAGTTACGCGCGCGCGTGTGTGTGTGTGTGTGTGTGTGTGTGTGTGTGTGTGATCATTTCAGTTTTAATAATCAGGAGGTATGATTGATCTAAACTTAGCACAGCTCTCTAGAACAAATATCATACACAAAAAAACGTGAGCGGAAAATACGCAGCTTTCTCATCCTGCTTTGTGCGTGTCGTCATTCACGCAGTTGTTCTCTGCGAAAAATAATTGTGCGAGTGACATCAGAAGAATTGTGTGTTCCGTTCATCAGCATGCACACACATAATTAGCACTATTTGGGATCTTACTAAATCAGAGAGAGGGAGAGAGAGAAGCGTAATGTCTCTTCCTCCGTTCATCTCGTTCTCGTTCATCATGTTCCTTTATTTGCTCTCTGTGATCTCTCCATTTCTGCTGCCTGGGTGACCCTTTTCTCCTCCTCCCTCAGGAGATTCTCATGCTCTTTCCTTCCTTGCGTGTCCTGGGGATTCTCTTTCTCTCGTTCTGGCCTTCGAAGGAGCAAGCTCTGTGATCCCTCGCTTTTGCCCTCCATCCATCAAAACACTCTGCTGCTTCATTCCTCCCACATTAACATCTCTCAAATGCCACTTCGCTCTGGCTTCTTTTTTTTTTCCTCTCTCTCTCTTACACTTTTGTTCCTTGTCTTCTAAGCCAAACCGAGTCTTACCTCTTCCTTTAGAGTCTCTCTCTCTCTCTCTCTCCTTCTCTTCACCTTCTTCCTTCCTGTGTATTTGGGCTTGGAGTGGCACATCCCTGGTGAGAAGTCCTCCGAAAACATGGGCCTGAGATCGATCGCATGCATGCGTGCACACATTGTACGTACACGCTTCCCGCTCTTTGTGTTTCCTTTGTGTTCAATCAAAATGCTAATGGCACAGTTATGATTGTGGCTCTCGTTGATAAGAGGAGAATGATAGCGTCTCGGATACGGGCAGCGCGCGACGGCAAACGCCTCACTCCGCAATTCAATTATTTCTAATTACAATGGCGGTAATAAAAGAGAACAAATTGCTTAATGATGACTGTTTCTCCGGCAACAGTGCATGCCGACGCACACACACTCGAGCCTCCTTGTGACTTTTAGCTGTAATTAGAGCCATCCCTTTTTTTTTGGTTTGTTTGTTTGTTTGTTTATGCCCTCACTTGGCTGTGGGAGCGATCCTTACACTTTCCATGTGCTCTTATATACATATATATGGCTCGTCTCTCCCATGGGCCTCTATGGCTTCCATGATGGTTTGACTACTGTGTGTGTGTGTGTGTGTGTGTGTGTGTGTGTGTGTGTGTGTGTGTGTGCACGGCCCCTGTGTCTGAGTGTTTGTGGGTGTAATTGCTCCAGGATTGTCTGCAAGTGAAGTGCAGGGGGAAAAAGGCGTCTGTCTTCCAATTTGTCAAGGTTTCTTTTCCACGCTGCTCCGGCATGCTGTGGGTGGAGGGGGAATTAATAGGCTGTGTTTTATTTCCAGTGTGTCAGTCTTCCTGGCCACATCTACAGCTTATTAACCCGTCCTGGCTGAGAGGTAGCCGTAAAATGCACAGCGTTTATACACTTCTTCATACACTAACAGGAGGAATCGTCTCCTCTTATTGACGGATACGCGTCTGTTAGGGGCACAGAGCTACGCTGGTGTGACAGGATGATAAATCAATCACTGGCAAACCCTGAGTCCTACTGTACTGTAGGATCTGTTGCTGTGAGCAAATGTCAAAAATACATCTCTTTGTTTTTTTTTTTCATGGATGACTTTAGATTTTCATGCTACACCAATTAGCCATCATGACGTGTGCAAGATCTCGGTCCTAAATTCTAACGATCAGTTAGCTGCCTGTTACAGCGAGTGTCGACGTAGACGGTCAAAGTTACTTTAAAGTACAGATGGACTCCTGCGATCTCAGACAACCCGTCGACGTATCTGTCAATAAAATGTTGTCAAGCTCATCCGTTGCTTATAAGTGTTACTCACTAGCAGTCTGCCGATTGGTCGTTTAAGATGAAGCGTTTGCATCACCGTGGCAACCACTGGAAGCTTCATCCTTCTGTATTCTGTGTTGGCGGAAATTGGTCTCAGTCATGAGTGAATCAATTTCACTTTGATGTTGTATTCGGTCTTGTTTGATGTCCTGGTTTGTGTTGTTCGTCAAGGAGCCTGTTGTGATGTCACACTAGTGTGTAAGTGCACAGGCTGAGCAAAACCTCGCAGCAGTGTATTAAAGTGGTTACGTTTCTGGGGCTGCAGTTGTTTATACTCGCAGTTGGAAAAGTTTAACTTCCACCACGACCGCCCCCATTTCCTCCACCTACACAGTGCAGTTACCTCAGTTTGAGTGCTACCGTTTGTATAGCTAAAGTGTGTGTGTGTGTGTGTGTGTGTGTGTGTGTGTGGTTGGGAGGCTGCACCTCACTGGCAGCAGCTTGAGTGAATGGAACAGAGGTGTGACATTGCGTTAATGTGTTTTTCCTTTAAACGCTGTTCTATCGAGTGCCAGAGCAGCAGGTTAATGAGAACTCACCTCCCCAATGACACAGGGGGTGCTATGGGTGGGGTGGACGTAGTTCACGGGATCGGGGAGAGAGAGAGAAGAGAAATAATGGGAGATGAGAGAGCCATGAAGAGGGGAAGAAAATGATGGCCAGAGAGCATGAGAAAGTGAGAGAGGAAAGGTGACAGGGAAAAACTAAGGTTAGTATTTACAGTAGAAGCTAAAGCAAGTAAAGAGCAGTGTGTGTTTGTCCTGTTTGGGGAGATGACGGTTTCTGTATTCCCATCACACAGCATTCCCATCCTGTCTCAGTTACCTTTCTTCTCTACAATCTGTCTTTACCTGTCTGTTATCTGTTGCCCTCAGATGATCATCTTTTTCATTAACCTGTTGTTGCCTTATGGTCCAGTTCCCATCCAGAAAATCGTTCATCACCAAATTCCTGTGACCAGATGCCTTTCATAACAAAATTCCTGTTCATCGATCTTCACCTTTCCCAGATTCCTGTTCTCCAGTTCCTAATATCTTTGAATTCCCTTCAGCGTCGTATTGATCCCAACTCTCCTCATATTCCGTCTTAATTCAAATCTAATTCTTTTACAAATTCCATCAATTCCAAATTCCCCCTTTGATCTCACTGTTTGCTGATTCCTCCTCCCATCCCCTAATTCCACCTTTTTCCAGTTCCCTTTGTTCTCTCATTCTCACCGGTTTTCCAAATACTCGTTTTTCTACAATTCCTTGTGGTTTGTCCGTTTTCTTCATTTCTCAGATTGTTTTCCATTAATTTCTACTTTCTTCCTATACATCCCAAAATTCCAATATGGTTAAGCAACAGACATCTCTCTCTCCTCTCTCTCTCTGTATATCTCTCTCTCTCTCTCTCTCCTCTCTCTCTCTCTGTATATCTCTCTCTCTCTCTCTCTCTCTCTCTCTCTCTCTGTATATCTCTCTCTCTCTCTCTCTCTCCTCTCTCTCTCTCTGTATATCTCTCTCTCTCTCTCTCTCTCTCTCTCTCTCCTCTCTCTCTCTCTCTCTGTATCTCTCTCTCTCTCTCTCTCTCTCTCTCTCTCTCTCTCTCTGTATCTCTCTCTGTATCTATCTCTATCTCTCTCTCTCTCTCTCTCTCTCTCTCTCTCTCTCTCTCTCTCTGTATCTCTCTCTCCTCTCTCTCTCTCCTCTCTCTCTCTGTATCTCTCTCTCTCTCTCTCTCTCTCTCTCTCTCTCTCTCTCTGTATCTCTCTCTCTCTCTCTCTCTCTCTCTCTCTCTCTCTCTCTGAATCTCTCTCTCCTCTCTCTCTCTCTCTCTCTCTCTCTCTCCTCTCTCTCTCCCTCTCACTCCTGCACTGCCATTTCAGCCCTTTCTCTATGACGGATAAGCTCCAGGGGGAGGTGAGAGGAGAAAATGGCTTCTTTCAGCCTTCAGATTTCATTTCAGTCCTTTTTATCTCTAGAGGACAATGTCAGCCGAAGGCCTTATCGCAGCGGGCCCGAGGCCCCTTCGCTGTCCACTCTTCCCACACACACATTCGCACACACACGCACACACACACACTCAGCACAAAGGCCCGTGGCATATATTTATGTCCACTGGAGAAGGTGGGCCGACTCGAGACGAGCCCATTGTGTGGTTGACATGGAGGGCTTGAGCTCACAATGGAAAAATGAATCCGGTTCACACACAAGCACTCGCACTGTCCCTCTCTCTCTCTCTCTCTCTCTCTCTCTCTCTCACACACACACATACTCATACTCCCTTTTGTGTGTGCAGTTCTCATGTGTACCATAGGTGTGTACCAACTATTTTTGACCTCCCCAGTTTTCAGACTACCTTTGTGGCTCATAAATAGTGTACACACAAACACACTGGTTGTTTGGCTGTCAGACGGCTGATGGACAGCCGCCAGAGTCGAGTCGGTCGGAGGTGGGAGGTGTGCACTGTGTTGTTAGACTCCATATCCTTTCCATATCCATGTGGGTTCCTCTCAGTTCTTCGGTTTCCTCCCACTGTCCAAAAACATACCACCAGTAGGTGGACTAGCAGCAAAAACTCACTTCTAAGTCCAGCAATAGACCGCCTTCAAATCCATGGTGTGTTCCAGTCTCACGCCCAGTATTCCCAAGGATAGGTTCCGGATACACCGCAAACCCTAACTAGGATTACGGGGCTGATCAGAGATTACTGAAGATGCGTTTTTAGTGTTGGTAGGTGTTTTGTTTGAAAAGCCTGACATTACACAAGCTTTTGGAAGCCCAAATGAAATTTATTTTTGGAGTGTGTATTACACCTAACACAGACATTCGGTTTTAATGTGTGATTCAATCTACAAACTATTCTGTAATTCTAGTGGATCATTTTAATACGTGTTTGGTGTACGAAGTTTGTTCTTATCAAGCTGCCAAGTAACAGAACTCTATTACACCCAAACTCTTACAACTACTCGCCCATCAGCACGTCCATATTGTTACTGTTAGTGTTCAGCAACGGCAGGCACTTATTTCCAGGGATTTCAGAACAGCGTAACGGATATTGCGTCATCGGGTAGGCGTGGCTTATTTGATAATCTAACCATAACCCTAACCGTAGTTTTTGGTTGTTTATTTGTTTTCTAAAATAAATCTACCTGTACGACTGTTTTGTCCTTCGTAGTATGCTGTTTTTTTTTTTTTGAAAGAGTGCGTTTTTCCAAGACCTCCGGAAACTCGCCCGCTTTACGTCGTGGTAACGAAACCCCTGGAATTTAGTGAATGCCGTTCAACAACACAGTAAAGTTTTGTTCATTTCTATAGATAGCTCCAGTTCATCACTACAGAAACAAGCTTCAGACATCAGTCATGTCTGCTATGTAGATTTACAAGGTTTGATACACTCAGGTTTGTAGATCCAGACGGAGCACTCGGAGCATTATTCCAATCTATTCCACTAATTATATCTTAATTTAAACTGAACTCAATTGTACTGAATTAGTATCGAGGTGAAGCAAATGGAAATGTCGTAACGAGATGTTTTGTGAGATGTTTTGCAGGAGATTCACACCACTGCTAGAGCGGTTCATTTCTTTGCTGTAAGTGCGACCGTGATCTAACTTATGCCGTGATACTTCGATGTCGTAAAACAAGGATAAAATGTCAGGTAATTGGCAGTGTTTGAAAATTAGATATTAAAATTAGAATGTGACTATTGGAAGTGATTTGTAAATCAGAAAGAAAGAAAGAAAGAAAGAAATAAAGAAAAAGGCATAAAGATTATAATCCAGCTGTGTGCGTGTCGGCATTAATAGAGGACTCCTTTTCTCCATCTCTGTCTGTTTTTTTTTTTTTCTCTCTCTCTCTTTCTCTCTCAGTAATCATGCTTTTAGTGCTCGCGAAATTGTCTTCATTGTTTCCGAGCGGAGCTTCTTTCACTCTGTCACTTTCAATCAGTGACAATATAAAGGCTTTGACTGTCAGCTGCATCCCACAAGCCCCCTGTTTCCATACAGGGAGACGAGCCAGACCCTGCGCTAAGGCTACGCCGCTTAGCTCTCGCACAGAGTAACGACTCAGTCAGAGCAGACAAGAGACACTTTATTTAAGGAATCGGCGATGGATAGAAGCGAGGGAGGAAACAAACGGAAAGTTCTGCAGAGTATTTTGTGCTCGGATTCCTAAAACGTCCCCTTAATGTGATTTAAGGATTCAGCTGTTCGGCGTCTCGGGCCTAGGTATTGGGATCACAGTGTACGCAAGAAACCAATAGAGAGTTTTATGAAATACCTGAGTGTTGATTTAATATCACGATCGTCTCTAAATCACAATTTAGTGTGTGTATTAGGGCTGCTGTATCAGACAGGCTGCAGCTCATGTGAGGCAGAATTTCTGCTCATGTTGGAGCTTTATAAGCCTGAGTGATAGATGGGGAGATGTGTCAGATCAGACATGCCCTGCCGTGTGTGTGTGTGTGTGTGTTGATGAGATGCACATAAAGCAACACAGATATGGATTTACTTTTACACCAGATGCCAAAGATGTGATTGTGCCAGTGTACTTTACAGGAGAAGATGTTCAGATTTTGTCTGCCATCCTGTGCACATGGC
>NC_083479.1:2957500-2967500 GCF_030014155.1 Tachysurus vachellii
CTACTGTTTATTTACTCACTCCTCCATCTGGCTTTCACTCTCTTTATTACTGTCAGTGTCAGAGAAACTGAAGGGTCAGACAGCAGCACATCACATCACGCTCTCGACCCTCTCGACTCCTCTCCGCCACGATATTTAACGCCGCTAATTATACGGCTTTGTAATTTACGTGCCCTTCCCTCGCAAGCCTTAATTATTCACGTGGAATGAGTGTGTATCAGTGTGAATGAGAGCAGATATTTTTTTTTTCCCTCAGCTTTGCTGTAATTAGCTCCTGATACTCGGTGTCACAAGCTCAAAAGCACCAATTTAGCCGCTTAAATCGACACCGGAGCCTCGTCCGGCCGACTGCTGCTGAGTGTTTTGAAGAGGCACGTGGTCGTCAGGACGGGTGGGTTTTAAACACAGAGCAATGGCCTTGTTATGAAGTGGCTTCTGTAAAAAAAAAAAAATACAAAGTGAGGTGCATTAAGTCTGGGAGACGGCACGGGTTATAGCGGAGCAGATAGCACGTATTAAAGGAGAGCTAGCTTTTAGAATACAGAAATTGGGAAACTGTCACAACACAACACACAGGGAGACGTGAGTGATGGAGTGATGGATCTTACGCTGGTGGTGTGACTCAGCCAGAAGCTACGAGTCAGAATACTATGTTTCAGAGGGGAAAAGGGGCCAAATTCATTTACAGAATAGATGTTAATTTCCTCATAGCCTCTGGCTAAGAACAGTGATGTCCTCGTCGCAGAATCAGAGGGAAGTAGAGTGTGTGTGTGTGTGTGTGTGTGTGTGTGTGTGTGTGTGCGCTCATGTGTGGTGTATCATTAGCATTTTGCCTGCTTGCTCTTTGCACCTTTTATTGGTACTTATGTAAGAAATGAATCATTTCATCACGACAGCGTGAGCTCTGTATGGAACATAATCTCAAATCCCAGGGTCTCCAAACATATATTTATTTCCTTTAATACCACAGATATTTATCAAAAATTCTACTTTTTCATGGATTAACGGATGACACACGATCAGGATGAATGTTTTGGAAAGTCACCTGTATAAGTCACCTGTATAATAGCAGCGACGTGCCGTCACTTCCTCACCACCAGCCTTAAAGTAAATAAAAATGCAGTTTATCACTTTAACCACAAAGCAGAAGGTTCTGACATCTTCAAGATTTACTGACAGTTACAAAGCATCGCTGCTAAAGACTCCTTACTTTACGGTTAAACACCTTTTTGTTAGAAAAAACGTAACGCCGTAAACGATCACACCCTTTTTTTTAATAAAGAAAATTTTTTGTCATTTCTCACTAAACAGCGGTGGTCAATTTGAAGCTGATATAAAAGTAGACGCTCTGGGCTTTTATAGGCTCTTTTTTTTTTTTTTTTTACCTAGTCTACTAGAGGAGCTATAAAAGTAAGAAAAAAACATATTGTACGTTTATCAGAGGTAAATAAATAAATAAATAATTCATTGGTTCACGCTGATGTTTGATCGTTAGATTTCTCCAGCTTACTGGTCAGAAAGGTTAAATGACCCGTCTTTTTTTTTTTTTTTTTTTTTTTTTTTTTTTTTTATGACCGGTCCGGTATGAGAACTGGATAGTGTTGTAGGAATGTTTAACTGATATCAGTAATCTTTTAACAATCTTTTTTTTTTTTTTTTTTTTTTTCCCTCCATCGTTTCTTATTTTGCCTGCCGTTCTTCATTGTTACACGGATGAGTGAGTTTTGTCGGTTTGTCAGACGTTCTTTAACACCACGCTGCCTCCACGCCGAACAGAACACTTTCTCGATGCGGTGCTGAAGGTGAGAAACGGAGCTGACCGTTTGATCCGCTCACATCGCTGACATTTAAAGCTGACGATTTGCTGATGCTCGACGGCGGCGCTGAGACTTAAAGTACAGCGAGAGGAACTCTGTGTCTCCTGTATTTTTTTATTTATTTATTTTTCCCTCTCTTTCCAACTGCTTTTAACCTCCTCTGCACGAAATTGCAGACATCATCATAACAGATGTAGTTATCCCTCTAGAGCTCAGAGGAACGCTCGGTGCTCTCGCGCGTCTCTCGCGCCGTTGCCGTACGATCAGCTGATTAATCGCAGTTGTTTATTTGGTCACAAATAATTGCACTATTTGAACCTACCTTGAGACGAACCAGAAATGAGCTCCAGTTTGAAGCACATGAGTCTCCATCAGTTTCTTCTCCATTAGTTTCACATTTTTAATTTCTTATAATAATGAATTATGTGATTGATTGTGTGTGTGTGTGTGTGTGTGTGTGTGTGTGTGAGATTCTTTGTGTGACTGTAAATGGGTTTTTGATGTGTTGTGTGTGTTTGTATCTGTGTGTCTGTGTGTTTAGTTTTATTTGCTTGTCTGATTTTGTGTGTGTGTGTGTGTGTGTGTGTATCCTGTCCTGTATGTGCCAGTGTGTCTTTGTGTTTTTGTATGTGAGTCTCTGAGTCTGTCTTTGTGTGTCCTTGTGTGTGTTTCTGAGTGTGTAAAACTGGGGCCATTTAGACACACGGAAAATTCACACCCATGCAGACTTGTCAGGAGTCCAGAAAGAACACACTCATGCATGGACAAACACACACACACACACACACACACACACAGAGGTGTGACGGGCTGTGTTAAGACCACCTGTGGGGCCTGATGGAGTGGTGTCCATGGCGACCAGGCTGTCTGATTGGTAGAGCACTTCAAAGAGTCACATGTTCTTTTTTTCCTCTACCTCTTTCCATCTTGATGTGTATTTGTGTGTGTGTGTGTGTGTGTGTGTGCCTGTAGTTGAGGTTGTGTTAGTTTCTTCAATAACACACTCATTTGAAGCCCTAAAACGGCAATTCACTTCTCGCTCATTCCTCCATGGAGGATGAAGAGTTCAGGCCGATGAGCGCAAGAGCGTAAGATGTAAAAAATAATGATAAATTTCTTAGTGATGGAGTGATGGATTTCTTAGTGATGGAGACATGGTGCCTGAAGGAGGTGTTGCCTGTTTGCCTGTCAGTTTGCTTGAAGTGGGCGTAGCTTCTCATCTGTCACCAAATCTGTTCGGCCTTTACACCAAATGCAGCTTTACACAAGGTCAACATTCGTTTTGTTGGATTTACACAGAAGCTTTAAAGCTGACGGTTAACGAACGTTTAACGAAACCAACGCGAGCCCCAAAACCACGTCGTCCGTGATGTCGCGCAGACTTTACGACGCGGTTTAGGAAGCGATTGTGACGTACGCTCACACTGACATTATGTCATTAACATTTGTCTTCCAAAATGGCCAACCGACGTTGTTGTTCTGTTCACCGTTTCTTATTATGCATCACATCAAAGTGAACGTGACCTCGCCTTGTGCTCACTGATTGGATGTTTGGTGGCTGCGCTGACGCTATAGTAACACTGACCCTTCCTTAGACCCTGGGCCCTAAAGCATGACAATAGAATTGTCTAGTAAAGCTAAAAATGCTAATGCTGTATTTGTAAAAAGTCCTGTGTAAAACCTGAGCAGCACAAGGCACAGAGCATCTTTAATGAAATTTTGATTCGTAGCCGTAGTAATGCGGAGTATCGGCTTCCTAAACCTGCTAGTTTGATCGACGTGGCCGGTGGAATAGCGGATCACCGGTTCACAGCGTTATTATTCAGTAGAATTGATGGAAGACGTTGATCCGTATGTGTGTGTGCGCGCAAACGGTTATCTCTCCGTCCAGCTTCCATCAGACGGAGGTGTGCTGTAGTGCTGAAAGTGAGAAATAACGGCTGCCCGTTTGATCCGCTCACACCGCTGACATTTAAAGCTGCCGATCTGCTGATGCTCGGAGGCAAAACTACATCTCAAAGTAGAGCGAGGGGAAGTCGACTGATTTTCACTCCGCTCCGTCTCTCCCTGCTCCCTGCATCCTTGCTGTTTTTCTCAAAATTGTTCCTCGTCACAGCGCGTGCAGAGCGGGCACCGTTCCTCCCATCCTCAGCTGCAGCACTTCATCCACCTCCATAATGCACGGCGGTGCTTTAACCTGGCTCATATCACTTCACCCTTGTTATCAGTGCTACTGGGGAGGTCCAGCTCTTACTCTGGCCTTCTGTTCTCTTATCTCCTGATTTGGAAAGGTGGAGGTGTGTGTGTGTGTGTGTGTGTGTGGGTAACCTTTCAGATGAATTAAACCAGGTTGAGGCTGGTGGCGGAGACCCCGCTGACACCAAGGCTTCAAAGGCAAGTGGCCCGTAATGGGGTGGGCAGGCAGTGGTGCCCGCTGTGTCATTGATCAGGGCATCTTAAAGGGCAATTAGGAAGCCACAGCACTTCAGGAAAGGCCAGAGACACAAGAACACACTCTTCACCTCACTGTATATGGAAAAATCTTTAGACTCTTTGCTCTCCTGGCCTCCTCTTTTTTTCTTAAAAAGCTAATTCATACCTCTTCCTTTAAAGAGCTCTGTATTCCGTCCACTTTTCCTCGGATCGCCAGTAGTAATGAGGTCAAGCACACACCCCAGATTCACCTGTCCAACTTCCCTGTCCAAAAAGGATGAATCACCCTTCAGTTTGACGGACACTTTCAGGTTCCGTCCAAACCCCCTTTTTATCTACCAGCTTGCACACTTCTGCCACCTTCAAAAACGATGACGAGTGTCCAAAGTGGAGGAGGTAAAATAGCTTCAGGTGCAATTGAAGTAAACTATCACTATATTCTGCCTCCAGCCCTTGTGTCCTCCCATGTGTGAAGAGTTGCTGTGGAGCATCCCCGTGGTACAGGATTAGCTCCACTCATTTAGAGCCCTGCTCCGGCTCCACAGATGTGGCCTTTGAGATTGAAATGAGCTTTCCTCTGCAAAGAGTGAGTTAAAAGACATTTCTAAAGAGGGAGAACGAACGAGTGAAACATAGAAAAAGAGGGGAGAAAAGGAAAGCTTTACTTCGTCTCGGAGTCGGTGTGCATTTCCTTCTTTTTCACCCGGGCTTTGACGAGATAGCAGGCTTCTTTTTTTTTTCTTTCCTGTCGGCGTCGTGATGAAAACTTCAGCAAAGCAATAATACGAGTGTTACTCGTTTACGTGGCGCAGTAAGCTGCTGTCAGCTCGCACGTAAACATTTGCATTTATTCATTTGGTGGACACTTTTATCCAAAGGGATTTACAAAGTGAGAGAATACAGTCACAAAGCTCTTCAAGCACATGACAGCAAGTTTCTTCCAAGATGTGTGAGAATTTTAGGATGAAGAGAGCTGCAGTGATGCGCAAGGGCTGGAATGAGCGCGACTTGGGTGCTTGAGTACCGGCATGTGATGACCAACAGCTTCAGGAAACTTAAATGCATGAATGACGGTGCAGTCTGTAGAAAAGCTGTTTAACATCTCTCGAGGTCCAGAAAATATACGTTTGAAGTGTGGTTCTGCACTTCAGTGAACTGTTAGTTAATAATAACGCTGCAGATGAGAGAAAGTTTTGGAAACCAGTCTTTCTTTTTTCTGTCCATCTGACGAGCATGTTGATTAGCACATTGTGCGAGATCCTGACCACGGTTCTTTGCTCTATCGCGTCGCTCGGGCTCTCTAGTGAGCAGACGATGAGACGAGAGGCGCGGCCTGCGAACGAAACAAAACGAACAAAGGGGTAAATAAAGCAGCCTCGGTTCGGCGCAGAGCTTTTCAGTGTGGCTAATTCATGTTGGCTGTGGCCCAGGTGCCATGATTAAAGTGTGTGTGAAGAGTGATGGCAGCGGCACTGCTGCAAACATGCTCACGTGGGATCACACAGCCAATTAAGCTGCACTTAAAAGATAAAATGAAACCTGGATGCTTTGAACATGCACGCAGATGACCCTGCTGCTTATGAGAGAGAGAGAGAGAGATTGAAACGCTGGTCAGAGGCCTTTTCATTCCTAATTATGTGTAAACAGTAATCACACATGCTCCTTTAGTGCTCATTTCAGTGTATTTCTCCTGTGTATCCTGGACCGCTCTTATTCCCCACAATGCACAAAGCGTTTAACGCTATTGTTACAGTCGTCTGTAGCCGTGGCTATCTACGAGCGTTCCTCGAGCGCGCCGACTTTCCTCGCCTTCAATTATGATCTGTGTGAAAATAAAGGAAGCAGTCGGGCTTACAAGTGTTTTGGCTCGCTCATTAAGCGGCATCTTCTAGAAGCGTAGACGCCGCGGCTGCAAAGTGCCAACATCGATGTTCTTCATTATGGGCGAATTGATCCGGTACCTCGCTTTTAAAACACTGCCCGCAAGCACACTCGTAAATAGGAGAGTGCCTAATTAAGCTTAATCAATGCTTCTTTATGGCCTGGGCGCGTGCGCTTCGATCCGTTAACCAGCTGGTCCTCTGCGCTCACTCTGCGCTGTTGCGCTCCTCAGGGTGTTCACTGGCGGAGGTTTTACACGAGCAACGCTGAAATCCTAATGCAATTACAGAATGGATGGTAGACGGAGAAAACTAGAGGACGGATCGTTTCTTTTAATTACACAATACGACGCATGTGCCGCCGTTCGGTTTTTATATCGTATATCATTTTATCGCTGTTTGTATTTATTATCGCCGCTAAAAATCACAGAGACTAATCTTCAGCATGTTAGAATGTTTTGCGTTGGGTGGTGTATTAAACATCCAGCGGTGCTTGACTTAAAATAATAATAATAATAATAATAATAATAATAATAATAATGGAGAAACTGTATGTGGCCTGATATTGTCCATTTCTCTTATCCTCCAATCTGCGAAACCACAATATGGAGTATGGATTGTTTAAGTGAAAAACCTCTAAATGACAGATTTAGGACAAAGGGCGTTACTCACGAAGTTGGAGTTCACGCACCGGTCCTTCAAACACACACACGACTCCCATGCAGAAGCTGTGTGTGAGGGACATCATGCTAGGACTGTCGACTTTACCTGGAAAGAGAAAAAATTCGTCCAGAGTGCATGCAGTAGTGTCTGAGGTGTTTTATTCGGTTTTGAAGGCAGTGATATTTGGAACCTCGGTTCTCTGTCATTTTTCTGATCATGTGTGTCAGCTCTGGTCAGGGGCGAGAAATGTTTGTGGGAAAACAGCAGGAGCAGTGCGCTTTTCTTCTGAAGTGTCAGGGTATACTGTATTGGGTAACCGATTATCAGCACATCGTGTTCTTTTCCTTTCTTTGACCCTCGTTTCATGTTTCTTTCTCCAGCCCTTTCACACCGTCTCTCTCTCTCTCTTCCTCACCCTGACTCCTACGGCCCTAATCCAGTGCCCGTGTGTTCCCCTGCCATCCCTCCGTCCCACACTCCCATCCAGCTCTCATTTATTATTCATTATCTCCCGTCTAAATCCGAATTTCCTCACAAAATGAAAAATGGTAATTAAACCGGGATGAGAATGGTATCCGTATCAAGGCTCTCGGGCGGCACAAAAGGTGCGTATCTGCCACAGAGCTTTCCCAATTCCAGCTTAGAAATTGAGCCCAGTTCTGTGAGTTCCCCAGGGTGGCCGTACCCACAGGTATTGTCCGTTTCAGCCATCAAAACTTATTGAGCTCAAAATCTCCATTGAGCTTTGTCCATTTAATAATTCCTGTCAGTGTAAGAAAACTTATATTATTATATTATATTATATTATATTATATTATATTATATTATTACGTTTAAGTTCATTAGATTACCTTGTAATAACTTGTACCTTCTGTCACAGGACAGTTTTACAAATTTTCACTTAATTCTGGATTCTGACTGGACAAAAGGGTCTGATTCATTTCCTGTGACGCAGATCAGTCCATCTTCAGTCACAGTGCCCCTTTAAGCTGTCCATCAACAGAACTGTACCATCATAGGGACCAGTTTGTTTTCATTAATTAATCCTCTGCACTTCCTGTCACTTTCTGACCACGGAAGGCTGGATATTGTGGATATTTCTGCAAACGTCCTTTGTGGGAGGACCGTCGTCTTGTCCTCCTGTTTGCCTTCGTTCCTTTTTTTTGTGAGAACAAATCATCCTGGATAAACGATAACGGGACATGTAGATTTCTGCCAAAGAGGAAGTTCATCTCCGTGTCCTTTTATGACGCATCAAGAAGATGTCCGTTGCGGTCATGCACAAGATGTCAAACTTAATATGGACCACAGAAGGCTGATTGCAGCCCAGGACCGACCTGCATGAGAATGCACCAATAACCACGACTTCTTATGGGCCAATTTAAGTGCATCCAGGCCGGTTCAGTAATGCACAGTGGGCTCTGCCATGCTGTCTCTCTCTTCCTATATCTCGTCATCAGCAGTAAGGGCATCCATACTGGCTGTGGAAAACAGCATCTGGGAGCGGTGCTTCCTCAAATGAGAATTGTGTGTGTGTGTGTGTGTGTGAGAGAGAGAGAGAGAGAGACTAAGTAGGACAGAGAAATTGATGGCCCTTCGCTGTTCACTGACCTACATACAGACACAGACTAAATAGTTCTCTCTGCGCTCACACCGAGAGACTGCTCTGCCCTCTCTTTCTCTCTCTCTCTCTCTCACTCTCACTCTCTCTCTCTTTCTCTCTCTCTCTCTCTCTCTCTCTCACTTACTCATACACACCTATGCACAAACAAGATGACTTATGCACTGTTTCTTTTAGCTGCACTCAGAAAGCATGTATGCATAAAGCCTAGCTGGACATGACTGGAGGTCATGCAAGATGCTAATGCATACACACACACACACACACACACACACTCATAAACTCTCAATTCACCAGTATAAAGACATTTTGCATGGCAGGCACACACCGGAAGCCAGACTCCAGCACCACCTGCTCTCTCTCTCTCTCTCTCTCTCTCTCTCTCTCTCTCTCTCTCTCTCTCTCCTCCCCCTTTGTTGTGCACTCGCATGTTTTCTCTTGTGCATGTCTTTGCATGTTAGCATGAGCGTGAGGAGACAAAGCCACTGGGATATGTGTTGACAAACAGGTGCGTAGTCAGCAGCACTCGCACGCACTGCATTCGTTTTACTCGCACATGAAATAGGTTTGTTTGCTACAAGGCGACGTCGATGCATAGATCAGGGCTAATCAGGGCTAATCTGTTAATCAGTAGTCATGGAGGCCAGATCAGGAAAAACATCCCAAATGAGGGGCCGGAGAGATCTGGCTTGCAATATTTGTGATGACACAACAAGGATATAGGAGCCCATATGTTGTTTTTTTTGCTGCGTAAGACACTCAAGTAAGCTTAATTTCCTACGATTAAACATGCTTGTGTTTTATTTCAACACTAAATAAAACAAGTGAAGTGTAAGACGCCCAAGTAGACTTTATTCTACATTCAGTTGTGTAAATCAGAGCGCCGTATCACACGATTTTATCACACAAAAGTCCACAATCTGGAAAATAACATTTGTTTCATGGTCATTTTTTTTTTTTGTCCAAAAAAATTCTTTTTTGTATGACTTTAAACTACAAAAGCCATCTCAATAAAGTGCAAACATTTAGGCAGCGTTCTAATGAGAGATATGACATTTGTAAGATGTCATTAGAGCAGTGAAATCAGGTGTGTATGTTGTCAGTTCGATACACACACAGCGGTGCAGGATCTGAGCCGTGAGGGATGTGCGATTACTCGTTTTAATGACGTTTGTGCGTGAGAATGATGGAAGTGGAGCTCGAGTAGTAAAATAGGGTTAACGATGTTTCACTCAATTTCCCAATCGGAAAGGAAAAAATGAACTAACAAAAGTTCTCATCTGTCGTCGTCCTGTCAGTCATGTGGTCTCGCAGGAGAGTCGCGTCACTCGCGTAGTGTCACACGATGCTTTGTGTCACTTCATAACTGCATTTATAGTTCAGAACAAATGACCTTCGGCAGTTGTAGATGTTATATTGTGTTGGATAAAAACTTGCAGCTCGGTTTCCTACCGAACATCCTTCACGTGAATAGAGATGGACATAAGCTTTTGTCCCTTATGTATATTTCAGGGTTGTTTTTTTTTACACACGTTTATGAATGATATGACCTCTGAATCTATTTCAGTGAAAGAAGTGTGACCTCT
>NC_083479.1:2970000-3105000 GCF_030014155.1 Tachysurus vachellii
TACCGCAAGGGGGGAAGTAGGGCAGAGATCATTAGTGATTTGGAGGGAGTGATTTGTTTTGTTCTACAAGTTGTTTTGCACAATGTCTTTGTAGCGGGTATGAGGGATTTTTTTTTTTTACTTCCTATTCCCGTTAGTTTTAACATTTAATGTTGCCATTAATCAAATGTGGCACTTTCTCCTGCGTCTGCAAGACGGTAGACCTCCGTCTCGCTGAGGAGTGCCACTTCTGTTGTGCATCCATGGTGTGCAAGCTCGCTCTCGTGTGTGTGTGTGTGTGTGTGTGTGTGTGTACCTGGTCTCATGTTGCTAGTGAGAGTAGCCTGAGGGCAAATATGTATGAGTCAGCAGGCTTTGGAATGGGGACATGCTGATGTATGATTTTAGGTGGAGATGTGATCAGCAGAGGACACACATTTGCACGACCAAAATAAATACATGACACCCTGTGCCTTTGTCTTTCCAGACGTTATATATATATATATATGTGTGTGTGTGTGTGTGTGAGAGAGAGAGAGAGAGAGAGAGAGATGTTCTGAAAGATTCAGAATATTACACTCGTATTGTTTTTAGTGTAATATTGTTCTAATCAGACACCAATTTAATACAGATGTGAGCTGGATTTAAAAATAACTCACCCTCTAGTTGAGACCACCTTATTTACTGGAGTGATATGGCTGAGGTTGAGGAGCTGTCAGAGCCACAATTCACACACCTTCTAACTTTTCTACAATTTCTGCTTAGGTTACTTTCATTATTCAAAGGTACTTACATTGTGGATGCAGTAAAATTCAGCTCGGGACACAAACTGAGTAACAAAACAGGATCATTTCTTACATTTCCACAGAGGACCAAAGTTCATAGTGTCTACGTTCAGCCCAAGACCTGTTACTTTACATCCATAATGTATGCTGTCTCATAACTCTGGCATTAGCCTGTGCATGCATGCTGGAGCCGGATGCACTAATCACCGTCCATAGCCATGGAGTTGGACCTTAATTTTGAATAAAGCGTATATGTTTATTCATTTTGTTGATCTGCTTTAAGCTTCTTTCTTGCTGTAGCGCAGGTTGGACACCTGGTCTGTCCATATTAAAGTGTGTGTGTGCCGGCGAGTGTGAATCGTGTGCACACTCCTCACTCTGGCATCTTCCCAGCGGTCTTTGTTATGCACTTTTGTTAATGCTTTGAAAGATGTGGAAGAGGACGTTAGTACACAAGCATTTACGCTCATTTATAACTCCCCAAAGGAAAGACGTATGAGTTGAAGCTTTCAGACAGAGGCCGACAGTTTGAACATTTAACTGTGCTTACTTTCTTCCTTTTACACCTTTCCTTTACACTTCAGCTGTTGACTTGTGGAAATTAGGGTCTCTCTGGAAGTCTCTGAGTTTCTTGATTTGTTCTGCCTTAAATACATTAAACTGCTTTTTAAGCAAAGGTCACTTGGCGTTTCATCAATTTAGCATTTAAATGGGTTTTTTTTTGTGTTGCTCTGAGGGGAGAATGGGATTCAAATATTAGAGGCCCTGGCTGAGAGGGAGGGAGAGAGATGTGCTGCGGTGTGTGGAGAGACAGGCTGCTAGCGCCCGGCTAATAAGTGAGAGATACAGCTCAGTCATCCGCGACGGCTGGCCAACTGGCGCTAACACCTATTATTGGGTGTGCGATTGCAAAATCTGTGTGTTGTTGTAAAAGCCGATTGTTTAAGCTTGAGAGAAAGTTGGAGAGCGTGGAAGAGAAAGCGAAAGGTGTTGCTGCTGCTCCCGAGGGGTGGGAGGGGAAATGAAACGACCATTTCTTAATAACGCGAGAGAAGCGATAGCGTCTACCATCTGTTCTCAAGAGGGCATGGGGACTGTATCGGGGAAGGATCTGCAGATTCATGGATGAAGTGGGGAACTGGAGTAGAATGGCCAGTGATTACATGGGGCAGGATGGGTTGAGTTTCATTAAGAACCCCCACACGGCAAAACCGTCCTTCCTCCTGTAGATTGGCGTGTGTGCGGTCCAAGGATAAAAAGTCAGAAAGTACACACAGGCATTTGTAGTTCATCGTGTGGTTTATTCCCTTGTCAGTTCCAGCAGCAATGCTCACCATCCATAACTGTAACAGAGACGTCAGACTTCGTGTCCTCTGGGTCCCTCAACATCTGCCATAGCAGGGTTAGTGAGTACGTGTGAGAATACTGCGCTGAAATGCTGCGTGTTGGTCTGTGTGGCTTTCTGTTATGTACTTCTGTTCGAGGGCTTATTATCTCAGGACTGCCCCTCTTGTGTCAGCAGTGGTGCTACACTACGGCTTGTGCTGAACTTGACTGTGCAAGTGACAGTGAGGGACTCTGTGGTGAGGCCAGTTGTGTACCAACCCCTGTGTGTCTCTGTGTGTCACCCTCCTCCTGGGCTTCACCAGTGACGGCTCGCTTATGACGACTGATTTGTCAGACATCAGAAGTGGCACTTGCAAGGTCACCCTTACACTTTCTCAGGCATGTTAACCAGTCCACTACTTTTTTTCCCCAAATCCTGCCCCTTCCAGAAGCCTCACACACCCTCCAGAAGCGAGACTATGGTGTGAAAAATATCTCAGCCGGCTGCTCTTGTCTGAACCCGCCGTTATGTCACACCTACAAGACCGGAGGTGTATTTCAAAGGAGGCAATTACTTGCGGGAGAGCTGCCGCTACTTTCTGAGCCTCATTGCTCAAATACCTTGCTTATTCCTCTCTGTAGCCCAATTAGTTCTCTTTTCCTTCTCTAAGAAGAGGTGTGCGAGAGTAGTTCTCAGTCAGAGCGAGAGTTTTTATTTCACCGATTACAGCTCCCCTTGCCAGGTCCAATTTCCTTGCTTAGCAGTAAATAATGAGTGGAAAAGATGAAGGGAGGTGAACATCTTGAAGCTGCAAAGAAGAGGTGAGGGGGGGTGGGGTGGAGAGATGAGCTCTAGACTTTTTTTCAGTGTATTAATCAAATGTTAGTTCCTTCAAATCAACTTTGCACAAGATGTCCACGTGTTTGTGTAAGTCAGTAGGAAAGAATGGTTCTGTCCTGACGTTATGACGTATCTGGCAGGCTTCTCTGGCACCTGGGTGCGTCGTCTCAGCAAGATGAGAAAGCAGGCAGCCCACGAAGCCACTCGCGAGCCCGTCCCCCTTTCGCCTGGGACGAGAGAATGGTTCTAACACACGATGCAAATATTCCTCCGTTTATTCCATCTGTAGCTCGTTGCTGTGGGGATTCTTCCTTTAGAACAAGAATTTATTTGAAATCACAACGGTGTAGATTTTTATTTCGTTTAGTTTTCTTTATAGTTGATTAAAATTTTCTTGGTTTGTTAAATAAATAGCTGCATGTTTATCGAATGCTAGCTAAGTTTTATGTGGCCATTAATGAACTTAAAACATTTTCCATTTACATTAACTAACAGGGAGTGTCTGCAGATGGGGGTGGGGCAGATGGGGGTGGGGCTTCCAGACTTTGTCCTTTATTTATTTATTCATAGAGTTCAGGACACGAGCACAAATAATCATTGGCCTGTCGATCGGCTTAGCCCCTGTTTTATTGGGGAAAAAATGCCTGCACTTTTTGTGTCTTTTTGAGTGATAACTTGTACTGACTCTGACGTTAAATTGTGACGCTCTGAGGTCTGCTAATACGGAGTAAACGGCACCGGACGTCGTTACCGATCGTGGTGTTTTTTTTTCGAGCCGTGCGTTTAGTTGTTAAAGCGTATGTGGTAGCTTCCTCATTTATTTGCCCTCTTATCAGCCCCGCTGTCTCTTATCTTCCTTTATCCGCAGTGTGTTTGTGTTGCGGAGTCCGCAGCCCTCTGTCTTCCCTATCTGCTGCACTTGACCCGTGACCCCACTTATCTCTCCTCCTGGGGCAGTCAAGGTTCACGGGCTAGAGGTTAGCTTAAGTGTGGATCTTTGGCTGTAGTTTCCTTTTTTATTTGTTAGCTCAGATTAGGATTCGACTCGGGGAAAGCCCTACGGATCGAGTGTTTAAAAGGACGAGCGGAGAAACGAGGCATGTGGGAAGGCTGCCTTTGGATTGTGTTCTGTTGCAGATCTGCGGTGTCAGATCTCAGCTAACATGCATGATTTAGTAGATACGGTAACGTGAAATGCATGGCGAAGGAAAACAACTTGTATTATGACATGTAGAATGTATTTAATGCAGAGATGCATAAGCGTCGCTTGTGAGCTGTAACGCGTACGCATCCGTCTGTCAGCTGAAGCCTAGCGCTTAGACACTCTTTTCATGTGGCTTCCTTTTGTGTGTGTCACTTGTCTCTATAACACAGCTGCTCTTGAATATAGAGATGATGCTCATGATGATGATGAAGTGTGTGTGCGAGCGGCACTCGCGGGCATGTGCGAGCGCAGGTACTACCGAACATTTTGACCGGAATAAACAGACAGCAAAGCAACGGTTTGCCATTCATCGCAGCTTGTTTTCTTTTGTGTTCCCACAGTAAGCCCCCTCTTAACACTTGGCAATGGCAAGTAATTTCCCCTTTTGAGGCTCAGTCATACAGATAGAAAATTGCCTTTTGTGCGTCGCCATCAGAGTCTAATGCAAAAGAGGATCGCAGATGCTTCATGAATTCCGGCAGCTCTTCTTGCTTTTTTTTTTTGGACCAGCAGGAGAGGGTTAAGCTTTATTAAATAAAATATGAAGAAAAAGAATCCCATGGTCAGTGACACATTTCAGATATTGTCTGCTCCTGTATTACCATAAAAACGAGAGCTTGTTATACAGTGAAATTTCAATGAAGGGAACACAAAATGCATTTAATGAAATTCAGATGCCGGAGAGCGAGTTTCCGTGAATCTCATTAAACGGGCTTTGTGCTGTTTTCCCATCTCCCTCTTTGTGTGGAGGAGCCTCTCCACCGTGTCTAATAATGTCAGAGATTTCATCATTGGCCTGGTTTCAAAAAGACAATGTCTGTTTAGTGGGTAAAGGCACAATGATGTTTAAGGCTGTCATAGGTTTTATGTAACTTACTCTGATTCGCCGCTGATCGAACGGACGTTACAGTTCGCAGAACGTGACCCTTGTTTTTTTTTTTGTTTTTTTTTACTGAACCTTGAACCCTCATAAATGATAACCAACACGTTTATTAATTCAATCCTTTTCTGTTTTGTCTCTGTTTCTCTGCAGGCTTTGGCTTCGTAACTTTTGAGAACGAAGACGTCGTAGAGAAAGTCTGTGAAATTCATTTCCATGAAATCAATAATAAAATGGTAAGTGTCCTTCATTTTGCATTTTCTGAAGCTCTTAATGGTTTTGAATGTTTTGACCGGAATAAACAGACAGCAAAGCAACGTGTATGCGTTGTAGATGTAGGCTAGAGATTACGGTCACAGTCGTGTGTACAGTATGTGCCGTCCAGGTAGCATGAAACCGTGTGCAAATGTGACCTCGCGTGTCCTGTCAGGTAACAGTAAGAAGACACAAACCTGTTCCTTCTGCTCTTTGTAAATCACTGCACTTTATTTGGCAGAGAAAAGGAGAGAGAGAGAGTGAGAGAAACTGATAGACTTGGCAGCAGCTGACTTCATTAAAGATGGATTATCGCCTTTGCGATGCTTGTAATGACCAGCCTCGGCCCTTGAGCTGGCTGCGTCACACATCTGATTTCTCAGGGCTACGCGCTCGTGACGGGCAGCCATTTTATGATTTTATGCAAATTCTGATTAGAAATCTCACTTTTGGATGTTTAGTTTTATGAAGGCGTACACAGATGGTGCTTGATGGAGTTGTCAAGTAACAAGTTTAGGAGAAAGACTTCAACTCCTGTAAATTCCTCTCTGTCCTTTTTGCTGTTTATCACTTCGTCACACCGCGCTGCCTTGATTGCTCGCTACAATTCAGTCAATCCTACCCAAGACACTTCAGGAGTCACTGAATAAACTGTCTGACTATCTAGTGCAAAGTACAACTTGCAGTTCTTAATGTTTTCCTTTATTATATTTCCGCTTTTTTTTTTACCTCTTAGCTGAAGGACGGGTCTGCGTTCAGAAGCCACTGACCAGTAATAGATGCAGAAATGTGTGTAGTTTAACAGAATCGTAAAAAAGATAGACGGCTACGTTGATAATACCGCTGATTTGGTCGGCCAAGTGCTTGACCTTAGGCTTCGTCCACATGTATACAATATTTTTGAAATCATGCAGAGTTTCTTCACCTGCATGTTAAACTCTTGTCCACATGAAATCACTGTTTTTGGCCACTCAGATTTGATCAGTTTATGGCCTAATTTCAAATCAGTTTTATGAACGTTGTTTCAGTTTTTGTATGTTTGGGAAAACTGGATTGTTTCCATATATTATACGTGTGGAACCTAGAAGAGCAGAACCTGGTTGTTGGAGGTACAGTGATGCCCTAAGATAGCAGAATCTCCTGCCCAATGTCTACTTGTTCTATCAGATACAGACTTGTTTGATTGATGGGGACCACAGAGCAGAAAGCAGAAGGAGACATGAGACACTTTTCTCTCTCCCTTATGCTTTCTCTGCCTTTCCCGGAGCACTATATATGTGTACCAGCAAGCGATGGATGTCTGCCTTTGGCCCCTCTGAGACAACATGGGATGGCTCAGTGAGGGCTCAACCTGTGGGCTTTGGGTATCAAGAACAGAATCCTTTTTCTAGACACGCACACACATACACACACGCGCACACACACATGCGCACACACACACACGCACGCACATTCATTCATTTTCCCTCCTTTGCCGCTTTCCTCCCTCTCCAACACTGTCACACGCTGCCTGTTCAGATCTTGGGGAAAGACACAGTATCTGGCTTCAGATTCATGAAAACCAGACAGTGCAATCAATTTTTATATGATAGTGCATCAGATGCTTTCATCACTAGGGAGCACCAAAGCCAGGGTACTGGTTCTACATCTTATCTCTGGCACTTTCCTCCTCCCGGCTCTGTTCATGCCATCCATCGCATGCCTGTCTCCAAAATGAGCCTGCCAGGAAATTGCATGCATCATTATTACCAGATGAGTAACCTCAGGGCAGGCGAAAAAAAACCCAAAAAGAAGTGAGTGGAAAAAAGAATAGACCGTATTTCAAAATGCTGCATTTAATAGAGGCCGTTTGGTTCATGTACATGACAACAGTGGTTCTTCTCTTGCATTGGTGACATTTCACTGGCTCCGTTTTTAAATGAAAGGGATGTAGGAGTGAGTAAGAAAAGCTTAGTTTGGAGCACGGGTGAAGAGTTTGGTGCCTTCCTGCCCCCGCCTTCAGTGTTCATTTCAGAGATGAGAACTCTTTCTCTGCCAGCAAGATCAAAGCAGGCTCAGAAGCATCACCTGCTTGCAGCCTCATTGCTTATTTGACTTGCTAATTTGCTACCATCATCCTCATCATTATGATGACTGTTATTACTATTTTGTAAACCTCAAGCCGGCGCTTCGATTGGGATATTTGGAAAGCTGCAGTTTTCCCCCCATTTCCCCCTTTTCTTCTTTGCTGTAACCATCTGTTGAGGTAACACTTTAAGCTTTGCGCCAGGTGCCCCCTTACACCTACAACCCAGATGGACCTGGGAGGGATTCCAGCACAGCAGGGGACCGGGAGAGAGAGAGAGAGGGAGAGAACAAGACGGAAAGAGGGGGAACCCTGGTGCTGCCAGCTGCCTTTGATTTTCCACTTTGGACACACAGCAACCTATAAAATATTCAAGAGACCTTCCTTCATCGTTCTAAAACTAAAGCTCGGGTAAAGTCACGTATTGCTGGTTTCGAATTTGGACTTGAAACGGACCTGACGTATATCTGGAGGAAGTGGAGATGGATGGGACGGATAAATCAGAGACCAGGAGTGTGTGTGTGGGGGGGGGAGCTTTGCTAGTTGCTCTGTGCTAACGTCTGAGGTACGGGAGCTGAAAACGTACCTTAAAAAAGTTAAAAAGTGGCTCCTGGATGAACTGACACTAATCAGCCTGCCGGAAACCAGCTGTGTTCGAGCAGTGTGCCCTTTTCTGCTGGTCCCCCTTGGGAGTCTCTGATGTAGAGAAGCAAGCGTGACTGAATATCTCCTTAAACTGGATATTGATTATTGTGTTACAGTGTGTATCAAAAATACACTAGACCAAAGCCTGGATTTCAGATCAGTCTACATTTTATGCTTGATTTTTCTAGCCAAGAAGCCAAAGAATACAGAATATGATGCCTTGTTTACTGAGAGCACGAATTAAAATACACTTTTTTTCCTCCATCCTTAAGGTTCTCTGATTTCGTCGAGTAATTCGATTGTCGTTTAGTTTTTTCAAACTCTGCCTCCTTCTCCAGCACAGACCCCCTAACGTCTGTACTCCTTCCTCCTCCTTGTCCTTCCCATACCGCGGGGTGTCTAAATAGTGAGCCGTGATCAAAGTCGGCACCTTCCTAAAGATTTCGTACTCTAAACAGTGTCATTTAGAAACTTTTGACTCGTTACTTACAGCCTGCTGGAGGCTAGTGGAGAATTACAGCTTTTCTCCATAACCCATGAAAAGTTATTCCCTCCTACACACGCAAGAGGCTCTTCCAGCTGGCTGAGATCCTCGCCGAGGATGCCTCGTGTCGGGATGAGAGGAACGCCTGAATGCACTCTTCCGTCCACAGACCAGACCCGTGTGAAAAGATGGATATGTGGAAAGTGAGAAGTAAAGAGTGAGAACAGCAGAGCTCTTCATTCATAGACTTTTCAGATCTGATTACCGCTGCTGCCTCTGCTCGCTCTCCCTAGGGCTGCTGGGAATCAGGAACGAGAGAGTGATTGAGAAAATGGCCTCTGCTCGCTCCGTCCCCGGCTCCCTCCTTTTCTCTCTTTCCTCAATGGCTCCTGATCACTCCCTTCTTGCTTGTTAAGATGTGAGTTCTGCCTCATCAACAAAATGCAGGAAATGGCAGTGCATACCAATAAGCCTCGTTCTCTCCCTCGTACCCCGTCGTCTTTCTCTCCGTCTCTCCTTCGCTCTTCTTTTGTAATTTTTGGCACAATTTGGCTCCAGCAGTGGGCGAGCTTTCTGAGGAACTGGCTGCTGGAGCTTTATCTGTTTGCCTGTAGAGCAGCTTGAGTGACCATCTCACAGATAATGACCAATACATTAAGAATCGGTGCTTCTGCTTCTGCCTCAAAGACTGGGACAGACTACAAACTTGCTTCCCCAGATGTTGGACAGAGAGAAAAGCAGAGGGTTGAGAGAGAGAAGAGGGATCGAGCAGATCGGAGCCTGTGCATCCTCTCATGCCACATTTATCACAGCCACTCAGAATCTCATTAATTTGTGCAGTGCGACTAATGGACTGATGTAGTGGCTTATGATGATGGATGAGCAGGGAGGCGACACACACGCGCACACACACACACACACACACACACACACACACCCCGGGGTTGTGTTTGCTTTTTTGTTTTTCTGACCGAATGTCTTGTGATTCAGAACCTTCTGCGTGAAGTATATTCAGTCATATACTAGCACCTTACTCCTATTTGCTAATCATTAAGCTAATCTAGCTCAAATATATTGCTACTACAAGCAATCCCTAAAGCCATAAGGGGGGGGATTGATTACTAATGAACCGATTGGACACCGGCGCAGTTCGGATTACTTTCTCTAACGTCTCCCTCTTACACCAGCCCTCCGTAGACCTTTTGACCTCACGGTGATCTAAGCAAACAATTACGTTTCTCTGTCAATTCCAATACAAACACAAGTCCTGCTCGAATGCTTTTATGAGTACCATGTGTCGTTTCCTGGGTTTTTTTTTCTCTAGAAGATTGGATTAAAAGTAAACAATTAATCTTTAGAGGGTTGGAAAATGTTCTTAAACTTGTGAACTAGCAGACCTGCCATGATTTATGCATTTAGAGAAGAAATACAGGGCTTAACATCTGAATTAGCTGCTACAAGTTATCACTTTTCTCCCCTGGTAAAAAAAAAAAAAGTGTAGACGAGTGTCTTAATCAGGGGTTACTGAGGGTGTCAAACTCCTCCACAATAACCCGTCCACCCACCCACTCGTTCCTTGTCGTATTAGTAATCATCACCATTCAGTCAGACTAAATAATGAATGTCTGAAATGAAGTGAAATAAAA
Organism: Tachysurus vachellii; assembly: GCF_030014155.1. Taxonomy (NCBI): domain Eukaryota; kingdom Metazoa; phylum Chordata; class Actinopteri; order Siluriformes; family Bagridae; genus Tachysurus; species Tachysurus vachellii. The sequence goes on from NC_083479.1 coordinate 2,980,111, forward strand.
AATAAAAAAAAAAACGGCAATGGCAGCCTACAAGAGTTGTTCTTTCTTGCTTTCTTTCTATTTTTTAATCAAGTTACCCTTTGAAACCATGCCAGCGTACCTGTATGTGATTAAATGAGCCGAATGACACTTTTTGGCTATTACTAATTATTTATAAGACTTTATTATTTGCTCTCTGCTAGCATTTGATGGATCTCATTTATATTGTGCACACGGGACCTCTCAATGTTATGTCGAAGAAACCTTTTAATCACAATGTTGATAAATGACAGACCCGATGTCATCTTTTTAGCTAATTACTAAAGTTTAAGAGCCGATTCGATGAACGTTACAACGTAGTTTACCACACGTTTTTATCTAGTTAGTATTTAAGCCAAACATGTTTTCTGAAAACCAGCTGCCAAACTCTGACGTACGTAACAGCGGAGAAATACAGAGGAAACTCTCCTGAAGAAAGCTAATGAACGACGCAGACGCGCCGTTATTCAGAGCCTGACCTTGCCCAGGGAAAGTTGCACAGTACATTAGCTCGCCTTCATACAAAAGCTGATGGAAGACAGAAAGCTGAAGGAAAGTCTTCCTCGGGCTACAGTGAGAGCTGCATATTATGTAGCTTTGGTGGGAAGGAGAGCCATTAGTACGGTGTACTGTAGCATCAAGCCGCATGCCGTGAAGTTATAGTGGTGTGGCTTTTTTCTGCTGAAGCATATAACTTGTGACAGCGTGGTTCAGGGGGATGGCTATGATGGAAGGGGAATATAGATTTCTGTGTCATAGGCAAAGTGTATCAATAATGCACACGCTCCCGTGTCTCAAAAGTAATCTCGCTCATGCTCCTGTGAATTACATGCTGCTGTTAAGCCGTGGCTTTTTCTGATGGATTTGAACAGCCAATCAGGCAGCGCTTTTCTCATTCGTCATGTGTGTAACTGTGAGCGAGCATCAGAGTGTTCGTGCGGTCGTGTAAAAACTCCACGGTGTTAAAAGGCAAAACTAAATACGACCTTTATAGATTATTTCATACATCATGCATTGTGGCTCATGATGGAAGTGCTTGCTGTCTGGTGATACCTTATGTGGTGACGTGAAACTCTCTTTTCCTCATAAAACAGCTTAGAAATATGGAATTTTGTACTTTGACACCAAGCCGTGGCAGGGAAAAAAAAGCACTTTGAGTTAGGATGCTACAGCTGAGAGCTGATGTTCTTAAACATGTCGTTCGCGGTATCTTTTTCAGTCGAAAACCGCCGGCCTCGGGCCCGAACCTTCTCCTCGTCGTTTAGTCTGGTCCTACAAAAGTGCGCTGTTTAAAAAAAATAAACAAATAAATAAATAAATCCCTATGAGCATCTCGTTATTATGAGAAAAGCGTCTCGTTATTGGAGAAAGCCTTCTTGGTGCAATGAGAAGAATCTTGTTACTAAAAGAAAAAGCATCATGAGGTGTAGGAACAAGAGGCTTTCCTCGTAGTAATAACAAAATGCTTTTCTTGCGATTACATGGCAGCAACGTGCTTATATATGTATATATTCCCACAAAGTGACCAATCACACAACCTAAATCACCCGAAAGTCACCCAAAGGATTGATTTTTACTTTTCATTAAATGATTTGTTCAACACTTCTGAATGTACAGCTTTGTCTGTGATTTTCCTTCGTACCTGTGCAGCTCAGAACCACCTGTATTGTACATTTCTGTTTTGGGAACCTGGTGTACATCATCCAGTGTGCTAGAGAAAGATTTCTCTCACAGTTCTCTATAATAAGACCATGTTTACTGACCATGTAGGTGCATCATATTGGAATAATTTCATATATCACTTCTTCAACACGGTGGCCTTTTTTTTATCAAAAGCATTATTTTGGCATTTTTGACTAGCAGCGTGTGTGGATTTCTTCTTAGGTTTGGATTTTTGAGGTCAGTCGGTGTGACATCTTCACTTTTGTGCTTCCAAAAAAGCCAGTTTACTGGAATCTTAAAGGACGCTGGACGTTAAAAAAAAGGTGGTTTATGCTAGTGGTTACTTTCACGTTACAGCAATCATACAGTATGTAGGTGAACTTTCATCTTCGATCTTTTTCACCAGTTCATTCTGGTGTGTTTTTGTGGAAACTCCGGTGTGTTTTCTTCTCTTTTTTTTTCTCTCTCTCTCTACTTGAACGAGCGTTATCCTCCAGCTGTGTGTGGCGTGTGTATTGCTGCACGTTTTCGATGATTGAGCTGTAAATGTAGAACGCACACACATAAAGAGTCGCTTGAAGATCTGAATATAGCACGGTTAAGTAAAAAAAGCAGGTCTTTAATGCGTTGTTGGTTTGACAAATAATGATTTCTGCACTTTCCTAGTAACGACGCCTACCTGTGTTCTATACGTTTCCTTGAATTCTGTTCAGAAACAAATATTTTATACTTGGAATTATGTGCTTTCTCCTTTCAGAGGCAAACCCAACACAGCTGTGTAATTGCACATATGTACACTTGAGTTGTGTGTGTGTGTATATCTATGAATGAGAGCGAGAGAAGACAGAGAGTCACCATGTCCATGATGTGTTGTTCTGCCTGTAAGGCTTGTTTTCCTTTCTGCATTAACTGGGACGTAAACATCGACGTCTGCGTCGTGAAGTGAAGAGGCAGCTGTAGAGCTTTTACTGCCTACAGAATGCACAGAATCTTCTAGAAAGTCTTACACTGTGACCAATTTACTCAGTGATTTGGTCAATTAGAGTTAAAGAGCTCTCTTAACTATTATAGTCACCAGTTAATTGGAGAAACACAGCCGAGCAGATATATAGGTGCTGGATCTTTTGTCGTTCTCGGTGTGCGGTGCTGGCACGAGTGGATCAGGTGCAGCAGTGTTCTGGGGTGAAACACAGTCCACCAACCAAATATCTCCATCTGCTGTATGATGTATTCTGACTGACTAACGATGTCATACGTTCGATCCGTTTTATGTTATGGGAGACGTTGGTTGTAACATCGCAACCCTTTTACAAAAAAAAAAAAAGCTGTGACTCTGGAGACTCCTTCTAGAAATGTTACGTAATCTTTGTCCGACAGAAACGTCACCATGTTAACGACTGCGCTTTTTTTTTTTGTCAGCTAACACTTTTTTTTTCTTGTTTGTCATACAACTTAGATCAAACCCGTTACTATAGCGGTCAGAATAGAAACGATAACGTCGTCACGTCGAGTGCGTTGATGTACACGTTTAAATTCCAGCCGCCGCTGTAGAGAAGCGTTGTAGAAAATAACATAGGAAACTAACAGCCTCTGACCAATCAGATTGAAGAAGCTCTAGTTAGATGACTGTTGTGCTGAGTATGTGCTCAGTGGTGCTTTTGTGGTGGTGTGTTGAAGCAGATGGACTCCAGTCAGTGATCATCAGCATGCTGTGGTGGACTGGCACTTTTGTGGGCTGCTTGGCAGCGTGGCAGCTGAGTAGGAAAACTGAATGTCACTCCCTTCCTTTCTTCTCTTTCTCCACCACCCGAACCAGCCGAGCCTCTCACACAGCTCCCACCCAGACTGACGATTTCTGCCTGACTGCCACGCCTCCCAATATTCTCCACATTGGTGTGAAAGAATCAGTGCTTTACCATCTTGTCTCCAAGCCTGTGCTCATATTCTCACATGGGACAGTAAAATCGCCACTTGAAGGGGACATTTGAGCAGCCTAATAACACACACACACATACACACACAGCATCCCTGGAGGTCCTTCCTACTCACCACCCATCCAGAGGCTCATTTTTAACCTCTCGCTGCAGGAATAACAAACGTGTGAGTGCCCTCTGTGTAACAGGAATAGCTGATGTTGACACTCCTTGCAGGGTTAAAAAAAAAAATCTTACATGTAATACTCAGCGCTGAACGTTGACGCTGCACAAAAGTAGAAAACTGCATTTTCCGGTAGGAAGGAGGCGGCACTGAATGCTTGATTCTGACTGGTCGAAAGGATTTGAAGAAATTAAAATCTATAATAATATAAAATCGTGTGATTGGTTTTCCGTCGAGAGAAGTTTATTTTATTTTGTGGACGGAGTCTCCAGCGTAAGCACAACAACCATGTTACGCGACATGCTACATCACTTCACACTGTTGTTGATGACTTTCTTGAAGCATCTGCTTCGGTTAAAAGCAGCCTGAGGTCTCTCTCTCTCTCTCTCTATCACACACACACACACACACACACACACACACACACACACACACACACACGTTTTTTATGGATTGCTTTCAAACCTGGAGGTGGCCTTGAGTGTTTCTGCTGGAAAAATCACAGCTTTCTGCAAATGCCTGTCATCCTGAAGATATCAAGAGAGCTGTCTGCTTAAATGGAAAGGACTTGGCCCAAGAGTCAGCAGGAAAAACCAAAAAAATGTGTGTTTGTGGCACAGAGGAGGGGCATCTGGAGCCGGTGACATTGCATTTCCAGGTGTTGATTTCCAGAGGTATCATTACCATCAGATCGGCGTTAACATGAACACGCTGTGGTGTTATCGAGCCTCTTGAGTTCTTACCCGCTAAGTAAACATTCGCTTCCCTCTTCTCTCTTTTGTGTGCGATCACCTCCTTTTTTTTTTGCTTTCTTGACCTCTGATTGAATCTAAAAATATTTCCTTGATTGTCCAGATGAATGCTGAGTGTGTCGGTGTGATGAGTGTCAGCAGGGGAGGGGGAGTGAATGTGTGTGTGTGTGTGTGTGTGTGTGGGCTCTCCTACACAACAACTGTCTCTTGGCCTCAGTTTTTTCTGACGTTTAAGGAGAGATGAATTGTGAATTGCAATCGAGAGAGAGAGAGAGAAAGAGAGCGAGAAAGCAGCCTTTAGACCCTTAGATGGACAGGCCCAAGGCAGGCAGGCTGACGAGTCGATCACCGTTGCAGCAGAGCAGGGCGGCACGGAGCAGCAGACATTTTCAGTGAATACAAGCTTGGCCTACCAAAGAGCAGACTCCTGTCACAAGCTCGCATAGATATGAGAACAACACGCGAGAGCTGTCAGGACGAATCTCACAGCTCCAATGATATTTGAATTTTCATCATATTTACAGTTTTATACTGTATGATCCCGACGTCTACTTTTAGTCGCCTTACGCAAGTGTGCTGAAACACACCGACGTGAAACTTTTTGGGGTTTTTCGTGCGTCTTAATAAACAAATACATGTAATTTTCAGTAAACGCTGTTCATCGAGACCTATTCAGCAGCCTGTAGTGAAATTCTAAAAATCAAAATTCTGAAAAATGGGTAAACATGAACTATTTAACCAAACTAGTGCCTTTAATAAAAGTCCCATTATAGTCTGTGACTGGACAGTAAAGAAAGATTTAGGGATTTTATTTGGCACTTTATTTTTATATTTAATTGGCGGTAGTGGTAAACTGTAATAAAACTCCCATGTGTACAGAAACACTTGACCGGCAATGTTGTGTTTTCATTACTACATGTTTCCTTGTACTCTTCTTGTATGGTGCTGGACTCTATGCAGCTTATATCTAAGATCCAGCTAAATATCATCGACAATAAAAAAAAAAAAAATACACAAATATCAACCTAAATAAAATAAAAAAAACAGATGATGTGATTTTCTTTTTCTTGTTTATATGATGCACACACGTGCGGTATTAAACTACAAGTACACAGACGTTTTCTGAAACGCACGTCCATCTTCATGTGGCTGTCGGGTCCCGTTCTGTTTGTCCGTCTTCGATGGACGGACGTGATTCTCTTCACACGTTTTTTTCCTCTTTGCTCTCCGTGGTTGCAGTGGCTTCTGCTGTGCGTACGATGTACTTGCATGTATGTGTCTTTTCTTTTAGCAACGTTTAAACACACGCAGCTGAAAAGAAAGGCGGTTGTCCTCCTGTCCCTCTGTGACAGCACATGCACACACTCAGAGCTCACGCACATCTGCTGTGGTCAGAGCTACAGTGTCAGTCAGAGACGGGGAGTGAAAGAGAGAGGTGGAGAGGAAGAGAGGAATATTTTGGTGATATCCGCCTGTCGATTTCGAGCCTGCGGGAGAGCGCTTTAAATAAAACGACACAAAGGAAAGCAGACGTCACGAGCAGCGCTGAAGAAGTAAACAGGGCAGAAATAGCGTGTTGACTAATAGTATGTGCTATATTGTGCAACATGCATCCATCAGGGGGCGCTGTTTTGTAACAGGGATGCACACACATTAGGGGTGAGCAATAGTTTGTTTACCAGTATTTCACACTATAAATAAATAAATAAGAGGATAATGTCTGCATCGTGGCTTTGCCATTGCTGTACATTAGGTTACTGTAGTCTCTTACCGAACCACAAAGGATTTTAACAACCGTGTAAGTTCTAATAAAACCTGGTAATTTTTACCAGAAACATAAAAAAGAGAAGGATGGTGTCTGGTGTGAGTGATATTAATAAGGAAGCGTTTCAGAAATGCCATCTGTGGAAATAGGTGTTAATGTTGTAATTCTGATGATGGCAGCTTAAGCATCACTAACGTTTTAAGAGTAAACCTGATGTAGCTCACGTGTGAGCATGAAGATGTGCTGTTGGTGACAGCTGTGTCTTGTGTCTACAGGTAGAATGTAAGAAGGCCCAGCCCAAAGAGGTGATGTTCCCCCCGGGCACGCGGGGCAGGGCCAGGGGTCTGCCCTACACCATGGACGCCTTCATGCTGGGAATGGGCATGCTGAGTGAGTAATCCGTATCTCATTTTGTAATGAATTATTGTGTAGATCAGGGGTCGGCAACCCGCGGCTCCGGAGCCGCAAGTGGCTCTTTCATCCCTCTGCTGCGACTCCCTGTAGATTTGTAAAATAAATATTTAATTAAAATTTATTTTATTTTAGTTAGTTAGTTTTAAAAAAATGTAATTCTAAATTCTAAGATTATGATGCTCTTGTAACATTAAAATAAACTGTTTAATTTTTTTATGCGTCATAACCGCCGACCTGCGAAATCCGAGACAGAAGCAGACGCGTTTTTGGTTCGCTGCAGTCGGCAAGTTAAAATTTTGATGTCATGAATACGAAGAGAACTCAATTAGACATCGAACATTTTATTTGAAAGTAACCTTCAAAGCGTCTTTTTTCTTAAGGTTAGTTCAAACTGTTCAAAATATTTTTATTTGCCGGCAAAAATAAAATTTAGTTTACTCTGTAGCAGTTCGTTGATTTCATAAATGCAACACACTACAGTTTTTTTCTATACTTTCCATAAAGGTAAAAAACGATATATGCGGCTGTTGTCTTCATTTTAGATGTCAAAGGGGTTTTGTGGCTCCCTGTGTTTTTTTTTTTTTTTTCTGTGAGAAACGCGTCCAAATGGCTCTTTGAGTGTTTAAGGTTGCCGACCCCTGGTCTAGAGTAACAGGGAGATGGTAGTATTTACAGCCTGCACTTAATCTACACTAGAGTCTAGGATTATCCACAGACTAGAATCCTGATAGGTCGAGCAGTTCAGGTGCATATCCCACTCACGTCTATATTTAATACGCCGATTGTCAGCTGGGTTTGTAGCGTGGTTCTACCCCCAGCAGTGATGCACACTTAAGGTTGAACATTGCTGATTATCTACCAGACATGTGAGGTCACTCTTGATTAGTGGTGTGATGTGCCAGGGCCATGCCAGCCTGCGGTCCTGAGCTTGGGGTCGTCCCGTATGGAAATGAGCCTGTGGAGGCGGGGCCAGGCATCACAAGGTGTATGGCTGCGCCCACTGGAGCACAGGCTGCATTACCAGAGCAAATGAGGAGGAAAATTGGGATAATGCTCTATTAGGGGCTCACCAATCCATCTGCCTGACCTCTGCTCTGGCTAATGACAGCACCGCTGAATCTCAGGAGCTCGTCACCGCTTCAGAGCCACCATGCAAGCTTCCACTTTATCATAGTCATCCCTATAACGCACACACACTCTCACAAATGCAGCACAGCGGGCAGTGGCTCAGAGGAGGCACCCTGAAACGAACAGAGTTTGATTCATGTCCTTTAGCAACAGTGCCGTGGTAGCAGCAGTATGTAAATGGCACCAGCGCCGCCTCTTCTCGCCAGTTTTCCCCGCAATCTGCCCATAGTGAACTTTTAACATGTCGTGTGAACTTTTCAGGAGTTCTTACGGTTCAATGCTGAGCTGTTAAGGAGAAGGAGACACACACGCACACACACTCACACAGAGTCTTTGGAGTGCTCATGTGAAAATATTAACTCCAGACTTCTCCACACTCTCGCTTATCTAAATGAAATTGGAAAACGCAGGGCAGCGCGACATAACTTAGTATAATTTGCATTCGAACTGGAGGAGAGGAAAAAAAGCCAGCCGAAGATCAGGACTCATTATTTAAGGAACTGTAGGTTCCCTTCGATGCCAGATCTCATTAAAACGCCTTCCCCGGCTCCTTTGTTTACCAGTCCTAATCGAACCATTTATCTTTATTGTGTTGTGCTGCATGTATGTTTGCTGAAATTAATACACATTGGAGCTGGTGCGGAGTTTGGGGTGTACCAGATGGATAATTGATTTTAAACTGAATCGGAACCGTTGAGCCATAAAATAGGTGCATTAGCATGCATATTAATAACAGGAAGAGGAGGGAGAAGCGACAGCAGCAGCAGCAGCAGCAGCAGCAGCAGCTGACTCCGGCGCTCTAGAGGAAGCGAGACCTTATTTACCCAACACGCACCATGCTGGGGTGCTGCCTGATGCATGATGGGTAAATAACATCATGACCTTTATCGTAGTGTTTTCCCCACTTACTTTTGCTTGCTATCCAGAATCTCCCTTCTCAACTAATCTCTCCAACCAGTGACTCATTAGTGGAGAAAAATGAGTTGAGAAAAGGCTTTGTTCATACAGCAGGGCAAATCTGAATTGTTTCTAAAAATCTAATATTGTTTTTTTAGCCAAAAACTTATACAAGTAAATAAGTGCCAGAGTCGCCACGTTGTTGTGAGTACGTAATGTGAAAGCAGGTGAAAGTTAGGCGAATGCCTACGATGGTGGAGACGTCGCATCTAGGTGGCAAGGGCTGGGCGATGTGTGTGTGTGTGTGTGTGTGTGTGTGTATGTATATATATATATATATATATATATATATATATATATATATATATATATACATATATATATATATATATATATATATATATATAATATATGAGCTCATCAGCCAGTTATTTATTATAAGCAAAAATAAAATAATCATGTCGCACTTCTGTTCATTTTCACATGAAGCTCTTGACTTCTATCTGCATGATGTTTGCGTTGCTCTGATGCCACACCATTGGCTGATTAGAGAATTACATGAATGTGAGGAACAGCTTTTGTGATTTAGCAACTTGACTGTAAAATATAATTTTGGATTTGTGCGATTATTTATTTGTTTGTTTGTTTGTTTGTTTTTATTTTGACATTTGAATGGCCTGAACACCGGTACATAATATCTGCTTCGTTGCACTGCCCCTACTGTGCACATCCTCCAGTTCACACTGCGATTTTAATCAGACTTTGTCATGGAGCAATAAACTGGTTTCAGCATTCATTAGTAGGATGAACATGAGTGGGGGGAAAAAGGGTCCCACTGCAGTGATTGGACCAGTCACTCTGTAACTGAGCATCGACTGTTTTGCCCTTTCGGTTAATGCTGTAGCTAGAACTTTCTTCCTCTGACCCGAGACCAATTTAGCGATTGATTGTAGCGAGACTTTGATTAACAAAGATTAATCCTGAAAGGGCATCTCCCAAGTGTCACGCTTAAACATGCTGGACACACTCTTTTACCCCAAATCCCGCTGAGGCCTATTAGTCCTGAACCACCCTGGGTTATGCAGATAGCCTCGCCACAGCGGGTTAGCAAAATTCCACCTGTAGCAATCGTCACATTTGCTGGTCTTTGTACGCAATGCATCTGAGCCAATTTTGCACCCCTGCACCTCAATTAAATGTCACCGGTTACAGCCTGAGGGTTAGAATGCTGCAGATACACTAAACACCGTTTAGCTCCGGGTTTTTCAGGACTCCTTCGTCTAGCCGTGACCGTTTCCCCGAGTGACGACGATCCCTGTCACAATTCATATGCATGTGTCAGAATGCTGCACACACTCAAGCATGTGTTTATAAAGTGCTAGGTCTGTCTGAAAGAATTAATTTAGCACACTTCCTACTTGCTCACACGCTGCTAGGCTTTGCATCCAAGTTTTTCTTTTTGGACAACATAAAATCAATAAAGCGTGTAAAAAAAAAAAAAAAAAAAAAAAAGGGATAAAAAAAAAATAATAATAATAAACCAGGCCAAGAATAACCGATCTGCCGGAGTAGCAATAGAAACGCTGCCACGTCTCTCGGCAGCACCAGAGAAGGAGAGCAGATGGTGGAGAAATTCCCTCATGACGCATTCTGATTGAAGATCTTCGCAGTTGCTTGCAAACATACCATTGTAATATCTGTGTGCGTCCGGTGACGCCGCGGTGCACGATGGTGCACTTTGTCTAAGCCAATATGCTAAATGCACGGTTTAGTTCATGCTCTTTGGATCTTTTTTCTGGTCTCATTTTTTTCTCTATACTTCACTCAACATGATCAGCACTCCAGAAGAGAACTTTGGTGATGTATCAGTGATGTTATAAATAGTCTGTGCAGAGTGTGTTCACTTTCTCAGGACTGTCGAATTACAGACAGCAGTTGAAAAAGGAACTGTTTGTATTTGAAGCTCCCTCTGCTGCCTGCAAGTTGAACTACAGCTATAATAAATATATGGATATGGATTCACCTTCCTCAATGTTCCTGCTGCTGGTTTCGGAAAGGGACAGGGCTGAGTAGCTCTGATCCAGCTAGGGCTGGATCTTAGTTCTGTGCCTGTAAGCTGTATTTAAGCGGTATAACTGTTAGCCAGATTTTACTGCTGCAGACAATAATTGCACGTTGCAAAAGAATTCTTTAACCATGAGTTCAGATCGTTGATCTTACAATCCCTAATGTGACTTGCTTATCGCAGCCAAAGTGCTGGCAGTATTTTACTTTTTTTTTTTCTTAAAATCTGAAGAGTTTGAGGGCTGCTACTCTCATCTAAAACCCACAAACAGGAGGACGGCTTGGGACGACGTACAGTAACTCGCAGGATAACGTCGTCATATCGCCAACGTCAATGGACGGGAAAACGATCCTTATTACCTCAGGCTCATTGTGAAGAATGTTTGTGTTTTTGTGAGTGTCCATGAAGGAATGTTTAGACATTCACTAGTAACATCGACTCGTATGAGGCTCCTTATTTTGTGGAGAACACACCGTATCGTTATACAGTTCAGTCCAGATATTATTAGAATTAGCATGATGAGTAATGATCTTAAAACAACAAAATCAGCTTAAACAGTCTAAACTGTTGTCCTCTCTGTGTGTGTTTTAGGTTACCCAAACATCGTGGCCACGTATGGGCGCGGATACACTGGATTTGCTCCGAGTTATAGCTACCAGTTTCCAGGTAAGTTACTGTGTGCTGCTGCTAAGAAAACTAAAAACACAGTTCATGAGTTGTTGAGTCAAGTATTGTTGAGTTTGTTGATGCTGGAGTTAAAGTATATAAAGGATATTTTAGCCATGGGATAACAGTGCATGCTCGATCTTAACGCATGTTAATGAACTTAAGCGTTTTAGTACGTCACTGCTTTCGTATATTAACCAGCATGTCTTCGCTGTCAGGGGGAATCCTTGTATCTCCAAAACCGTTATTTTTCAGGAAATTAAAAAAACGCCGTACCTTATCTGCAGTACACAGGGTTTAGTCCGCGTTGCAGTGGATTGTCTTGCGCTACATTCCTGTCCTCAGACGAGCACCAGAACTAGCGGGGGTCAAGATTTTTTTTTTCTTTGAGCCCAGTGTTTTGAAGACATTTACCTCAGAAGACGTGTTGATTCGTTGCGACTCTTATTAAGGAGAAATATGCCGCGGAGTGAGGAAGAGGTGGACAGTTGAAGTGTCCAATGGAGTTATGAGATTTGCGCTTAAGCTATTTTCAAGACTTTAGATTGGTTAATAACTTGTAAAAATAACAGACCCACGTGGGGACTGACCAATAGCATCGATATGTGAAAAAATATGAAATTGACCAAATTTGGACATACGAGGTTTCCGCCCGACAGCGACGATATAATGTTTATACTGCCGTAAGCATGATGCTAATTAGCTACACTGTGTGTTTACGTCACAAACAAAACGCAGTTAACAGCAGCTGTCTTCACCTCAGTTTTTATCTTTGTGAAATGAAATAAAACCTCTCCAACACGGTTAGGCTGAATCCTAATTGAATCATATAATATGCTCACTACATCAGGAGTCGTGTAACAGCATTGTAGTGCTTTGTAAATGCAGTGGGTTTTGGTTGGGAGCTTTGAGACAAAGAGCGACTTCAGTCAAAGCCTACTGAGAACTTGTAAAATAATTTTTTGTATTTAATTAGCACATGCATACAGTATTTAATATATATATTCTTTAATATATATATTCTATTTTATATATATTTCTTTGCCTTTTAAAGGTGTGAGTATATTAGTGAAATCTGTCCTGACAGGTCTAATAGTGAGAGAGTACATGTGCAATTTTTTTTTCCCACAAATGTTGCACAATTTTCTTGCCGTTAGTGGTCTCCATTATAGCTGCAGTGAAACCGAAAGCCACCAGTCTGAACATGGCAAGTGTGTGTTCACTCAGAGCTGTGGTCTGTGTGTGAGAGAGAGAGATGGTTAGAATGATGGGGAGAGTGTTGAGGGCTCTTGGCGTTGAGATGTTGGCACCGATACGTGCCGACTCGGCCCACGCCTCACTGCCTGTTGACTTCCTGCTTTATTTGAGCTTTGCACATGCCTGTTTGCTGCTCCGGACATCGGTGGCACACGGCTGATAAGCTTGAATGGGAGCCGTCTGACAGCAGCTCAGATCTCCGTAATAGGTTTTCGTGAGTGTTTGTGTGTGGAGGAAGGATGTGAGGGTTCTGACTGATAGTGGTCTTACTGTCTCACGTTCAGGTTCAATGCTGCAGGTTGGAAAGCATCTTAATAGTTTTGTGATGGTGTAGGTGAAACCTTTTTTTGGCTTTTTTTTTTTTTTTTTTGAAGCTCCTCAAGTGATGACAGTGTGGAGTAGAGTCATCAAAGTAAAAGCCTAATTGCACACTTTAGCTTGCCGATTGCCCCGAGCAATTAGGACCTCGTTCTTCTCCAGGCTTCAGTCAGTTTAGCGGGTGGAGAGGCTAATTGGAAACTCTTTCAGTGCGGCATTGTGAATAAATTCGTAAAAGAAAAAAAATCAAAGCACGTATCGATCATTTCATCCTGTCCATTTAAAAGCAAAGGAATTTGGAATTTCATCTACAGGACCGCTGAAGTGTACACTGAAAGACGGCTGGAACGAATGATAATACAGTGTTAATTTAGAAACGCTGTGTGCGCGTGTGCGTGCGTGTGCGATAATGCGTTCATGTGCGTGCCTGCATGCCAGCAGGGTTACTGATCACCAACGCAGTGTAACATTAGACCAGGGCTTTCATTAGAGCAGCATTAGCATGGTCGCATCATTAATGCCACCCACAGTGAACCCCAGCAGCTCTCTACTTTCTCCTGTGATGCTTTTAAACGCCTGTTAGGCCTCCATTAGGCCTGAGCACCACTCTCTTCTGTTTGCCTCAAAACAATTTGAAAAAGATGAAACGTGTGCCCACAATTACAGTCTGAAAAAGTACTGGCCTCTGGGAAAACCTGCTCTCATCCATCCATCCATCCATCCATCCATCCATCCTGTCGTTCTTGTTCACTCTTTCTCTACTTCTGCATACAGTATGGTGCTGCTAAAGACAGGCTACAGTAAGTCTCTCGTACTGGTATTGATGATGAATGGAAAACAGAGTAGTTCATGTTTACAGTCACAAATCACATCATTACATTACATTATATTCCTATGTAGGAAACAAAATATATAGGTTTGCTAACAAAATGACAGCAAAATTTAGCTATACTTTTATTTAATGTCTATCAAAAATGCAATTTTTACAATTTCTAGAAATTCAATATTTTATAAAATGTAGCTGCCCCACAGAGCTCACTGCTAACCAGAGAAATGTTAGATTTTGATTAAATTATTATAGTTATTAGTCAGTTTTTCTGTTTTTACCTGTGCTGAAGGGATTTAATAAAACCTTCACTCAAAAAAAAAATAAACAACTCAAAATAATCTAGTGACAATTTGAATCAAAAATACGCCGTGTAACTTCAGTAAATAGACAAATATTGTAAATAATGAGCCCAATAATTAAATATTCATGAAACTAATCTGTACTGAAGAGGTCTTTGTAAATGATTTGACAGTTTAAAGGGTTCCCTGGCTGCAGAAGCTTTGTGAATCGTGTGTGTCATAGTGAATGTTTTTAATACACGTCTAGATTTTGACACTAATATCTAAATCGGTGCATAAACAAACGGTTGCGCTAAACGTAAACCAGACAGCCGTTATTCACTTCCATGTATCCGCTGTGTTAAAAACGCTGCTGGAGGCGTGTTGGTGTCTCTGTCAGCACTAATCCCACAGCTTTGGCCCCATAAGACCCGCGCTATAACCCCCGGCTCCCATAACCCGATCCATGCTCTGTGTGACCTTGCTGTAGAGTTGAGAAGGTGAGTGTGTATGAAGAGGATTTGTGGAAGTCTTGGAAGGGGGGTTCGAGATTGACTCCGTTCAAAGGAGTGGAGCTCATTTTGTTTCAAAGCTGTCTCTCTAAGCCTCGTTCCGTGTGGCGCGTGTGGGGTGGAGGGATGAGAGAGAGAGACATTGAGATTGAAGCTCCTCCTGTTCCCTGTCAATGAGGGCACACCTCTCCATTTCACAGACCACCCATATGCTCCAGCTGCTCTGCTTTCTCACAATGAAAACCTTAAATGTTCCGTCTCTGGAAGGTCACAGCAATGCGTCAGCTTGTGTTCGGTTCAGACGTGCATTAAACATTTATAACAAGTGTGTGTTTATAACAAGTTCAGTGCCGTACTGTTACCTGGGATCTAGTGTTTGTCTTTTTAAGTTCATATCTTCAGACTGAAATCTTTTGTTCTTTCATGGTTCCATTCACCGGATTCTGCATTAGCCACTGCTAGCTTCGACAATATTGTACCAGGTACCTGCTCTTTCCACTATCTTTTTCTTTTACACACACAGACACGCTCACACATACATACACACACACAGACACACTCACACAGACACGCACACACACACACACACACACACACACACACAGGTCATCAGGGGGCTGATGGAAGTGACAGGCTTTTCTGTTAGCTCCTCTAGTCTGTCTCATATATCAGAGAATGCAGAGAGACATGATGAGCAGGAGAGCTGGAGGTGGCAGGAAACGTTTCTCTATCTACTCCAGCATCAGCACTCGTCCTCCCAGACTTTTTCTCTTTCTCTCCTTCATCTTTATGAGACACTGCCTGACTCCTGCGCACCACTTAATCACACGGCTGCTCTCGCTCTCAGCTCGGCTGCTTTCTGCTTTGTCGTCACGAATGTCACGAGTTGCATCATCAAAAAAAAAACAAACGTGGCTAAACGAAGGAACGTGGCTATAAGTCAAGTTACTAAAATGCACTTTTCAGCAAACATTACTGTAATCGTATTAAATGGTTTCATCGTATTGTGATGAAAATGTGACGCTGAAACTTTTTCCTTTGCTTGAGAAAGCAGCAAGTGTTCGCTTTTTGTTTTGTTTACACGTGGTGTAATGTTAAAGTCTCCTTAACATCTACATTTATTAAAATACTAAATAGATTAAAGATTTAAAACTGATTTAAATGGAAAGGGAATTTAAATCAAGTGTGAGCATTTATGTGTAAAAGTCAGAGAATCATCCAAGAGAATCATCCAGGAATCGAACAGTTGTTTATCTCTAATCTCTCATTTGGTATTACAATCTCTCTCTCGCTCTCTCTCTCTCTCTCTCTCTCTCTCTCTCTCTCTCTTTTTCTGCACCTGACAGTAAACAAAGAGTAACAGCCCACAAAGGCATGAGGTGAAAGTCAGTGCGGATCGTTTTACTGTGGCACAGAGGTCACAGCCGTGAACATACACACACACACACACGCGCACACACACACACACACACACACACACACACACACACACACACACACACACACTTATCCCTCTATAACTTATTCACTTGCTCAGAGGGCACAGAATGCATAACCTCTCCTCCTCTTCATCATGAACAGGAGCACCCCGTGCACTCACACACTCTTATTTAGACAGTGTGAAGTGCTGCGCTGTCATTATGGAAATTGGCCATCTGGAAGGATGAAACGTGGGGAAGATCTCTGCTTTTATGGCTTTGCCCTAAACAGCTCCTTCATTCACGTTCTCCTGACTCGCTCAGCCGAGGCGTGCGTGCGTACGCTAGAGCTTAAACCAGACCTGAAACGATAACGCCGCTCCGATCGCAGCATGAGAACGTTCGGTCTGAACCAGAGACGCTTGTTCCATGACCTGAACCATCACTTTAATCAATCCTGACGTTCCTAACCACAGAGCATGTTAGAGTCTAATGACAGTGACACCCATCAGCAGACCTTCTGTAAACAGAAGCAAAATTATTAAAGCTCAGTCACATCCAATAAATGCGTTTCATATTTAAAGGAAGGGTTCGGCAAAAACGAACACGTACGCATGACATGCAATGAGTATGAGTTTATCATCATTTTCCCTTATTTAAGTCACTCATTATTCACCAGGGGAGTGAATCTCTGCCCTTTAGTCGATTTGATCTCTATCTCGGATACGATTCGGCTCGGCAACAATATGATTGTTTACACCCGCCTTCTGTAAGTACACGTAGACTTGACATGATCATGGTTAGTAATGATCACACTCTTCAGGGTCATTCAGGGTGGGTGTGTGTGTGTGTGTGTGTGTGTGTGTGTGTGTGTGTGTATGAGCGAGCGAGAGAGAGACGGGATAAGTGGTCCCTTAGCATGGTCAACTCCCACCTCTCACAGCCTCAGTTACACACTTTGATGTAAGGTACTTAAAGGTTCCTGCTGTGTGTGTGTGTGTGTGTGTGTGTATGCGCACCCCCCAGTGTTTAAGCATGTGTGAGCTTGCCTTGTTTGGAGATCTCACACCTCCTTACTAATGCCCTGATGGACAAGAAAGGCTGGAAAAAAAAAGCTGTGAAAGTAGAGGAACAGAAGTGTGTGTGTGTGTGTGTGTGTCTGAGTATTAAACAGAGAAATTAAATAGCCTTTTATCAGAAATCAATAAGACAAGTCTTAATATTTGGGAATTAGAAGTCTTATTTAACCCATGTTCAGTTTAGTAATTAGCAGTGTTGTGAAACATTGCCTGAAGCCATTGAATCAGCGGTTTAAAAAAAAAAAATCTTCTCTACATGTTATTAATGATCAAAATAAACAATATTAATATAAATGGAGCCCTAAAAGAGCTCCCGGTGCGTTTGTGTGTGCGCAAGTGTGTAAAAAAGAGACCTAGAGAATGAGACCGTGACTTAAATCTCATTTTTGTTTTAATTTACACCAGTAATGTTTTATTCATCTCTGTGATATAAATAAGATTAAACATGATGGTGTTCGTTAGAGAAAATGAGCTGAGAGAATAAAGGTTTTATAGCATCGCTGCACTCTTTAAAATCTGATGAGTCAGATGTTTAGATATTGTTCGAGAGACTGGTGTCAGGAACAGATTACTGAGCGGAGAACTAGACCGATGATTTGACTGACGTTTTAAATGACCAACCACAAGCTCTGTTTTGTGCGAAATAGAGAACAGGAACTAACTTGTTTCTGGGATGGTCAACAACTTTAAGCACTACCTTGATTAATAAGTGCTGAATTGTAATTCATGGTACATGGCTTCTGGTCATCTTAAAGCTTCTGGCTGAAATGGGGTCCCGATTTGATTTAGTCTGCTATGTGTCCCGTGCTTTGTGACTACACAGAGTGGTTCAGCATGGCCTACACCTCACCACACAGGTGGATTTCTCTCAGTGTATCTCCATGCATTATGAAAGCTCTTTGCTTTGTATTGAGTTGCAGTAAAGATGTAATAGCGAGCCATAAAACATTCCAGCAGTAACCTTACACACACACACACACACACGGATTACCCTCAGCTGCTGTTCATCTCCGTGTTTGACCAAGCTCTTGCTTTCATCTTTCTCTCCTTTCTGTTTGTGTGTTTTCTTTTAAAAAGCCCCACAGTCGTTTCTGGAGTGTTTTGGAGAAGGCCATTAAAATGCATAACAAATTAGGGGTGTTTACTCTGGTGCTAACGAGTGGGAGGCCGTGGTGGCCCCGCTAATTAATAGCAGCACTTCGGGCTAACAAGACTGCCGTCTTGCGAAGAGGGCGGAGTCTCTTCCTGCTTTATTTTGGTTTTGAGATATCCTCTGAGGGAAAACTATTCCCAAGGTCCCCACAGATCCTGGAAGCATCTGGTCTGGAGATACAGAGGACCAGTGGAGATCAGGTAATGTTTCACAGCAACGGGTATTCCTCCCAATATTCAGGCCTATCAGATGTTTTTCCGACACTTGGAAAGGGAGGCTTTTACAGAGGACCACAAGGACTCTTCATCCAAGGACCTCCAAGACAGCAAAAAAACAGGAAAGGGGAGGTGGAGAGAAAAAAAAGCAAGCTGTAACCTTGACAGTGTGATGAGTCTTCCATTAGCCACAGGTCAGACTCTCAGTAACCCGGCTATTTGTGGCGCCGGCATGAGGAATTATTTATTTTAGCGGACGTCTTTCGGCTTGCTCGGCTGCTCCCGGTGACGCCGTGGCCCTAGCGTGGTCTGAGAGAGACGAGCAAAGTTTTGATGTTTTATTATACGTGCACATACAGCTCTCTTGGAGGCGACCGGGGGCGAGAAAGTCACCTCCATAAAATATATCCGGCGGAACGGTAATGAGCGAGTAATGCGGGCCAAAGCTATACATCAGTGCTACAATAGCCTTATTCCCCGCACAGGGCACAGAAGCTCAGAGCGCCGCCCCCGTGTGTATCCAGCTGTGTAAGTGTGTGCTAATGCGTCATAAATTACACCTCGGCTCTGTGCTTTCAGTCCTGCGCCACTGATGAGTTCAGACTCTAGTTAGGCTTGCGAGACGGTGCCTGTCATACGCTTCCATATACAAAATGACATGCCATTATGGAGCTGGCGAAAATGAATGCAACACGGCTGTCTGAAGTGCTGCTAATGCACGTAAAAGAACAATGGTGTGTATTTCTGGAAAACTTTTCTCCGACTCGCCCCTTTTAAACAGTGGCTCAAGTGTGTGGACTCATCAGTGAAAAGCTCCTTTATTTAACTTTATACGTCTGCTTTGTTTACAATCCAGATGCTGACAGAAAAGATCTCCGGATTTAAATGAGTCAAACCGTTCAGTCGTGTCATATTTTGAACACGGTTTTTAGTTATTGCATGTACACAATGTTTATTATTATTATCATTATTATTATTATTATCATCATCATCATCATCATCATTATTATTATTATCGTAATTATTATTACCACACACACAACCTCCAGCTTCTTGGTACATTTCCACCAGTGTTCAAATATGTTGTGAAGTTTTTTATATATACCTTGTTTAGAGATGGTTTCAAGTCACACCAACAATTTTACTGATCTGTGATTACATCAGCATCACAGCTGTAGTGTAATACTAAAAAAAAAAAGAAAGCAAAAGCTCAACACTCAGCATGCCTTGGTGATGATCACTACATCAGGGGAAAATTATGTAAAGTTGATTTTTCATTGACGTGTTCCTACAAGGATCCTCAAGTGGATCTTAAGAATCACACCTTCCTGAAAGCTCACGTCTTAGTTCTCCTTTGGGTGAATGTGTGTGTGTGTGTGTGTGTGTGTGTGTGTGTCTGTGGAGATGAGCTCTGTACTGTGTAAAGAGGCACCTGGGCTTGGGGCCACTCGCTTCGATTCAGGGCTTTGATTGCACTCTGCCGAGCTTTTCAGAAAACAACAAACGCCTTCAGCTCGCAGCAGAACGCCTCAACAACATGGTAGCTGTCACTCCACAGATGAAAAGACAGCAATAGCTGTTCTCCCCTTGACTATTCTTATTTGGCATGATTTTCTTTCGCTTTGTGATTTGTCTTTTTCGTTCTTTTCGAATATGATCGAGAGGGGCAAGCCTTGTATTTCCCACGACCCTAAGGCTGAAGAAAGGAGAAGCGGGCTGAGTGCTGGCGGATTTGGCCCGGAGTCTCGGCTGTATTTACAGCTTGATCCTCTTTTTATGAGCGCTGGCGCTGCAGCTTGTGAAGTTTAGCCCCTCTTACTGGCAGATTTGCTGTTTCGGGACCTCAGGATTCGAATGGAGTCGACTGCTTTCTGCTTTTCCTGTGTTGTGCTCACAACTACGCTCACTTAAAGGCAACCCTCGATTCCCAGTTGCTAATTTAACATTCCAGTGCACTGTATAATTGCATAACTGTATAAGCCTTTAAGTGATCCAAGTGATGTTAGAGCTGACAGAAAAAACTCGTTCATCCCTTATTTCAATTCTGACTGAGACTTTACAATGTGTAGTTCTTCGTTTCTCACCTGGAGCTGTGGAAAAGAAAGGGTGGATGAGGTAGAAGCTAAGCTTGAAGGCACAACCAGAAAGAACCAGGCCCTAGGAGAGAGGCTGTTACGGCAGTAGTCATAAATGAATCGTAGATTTCTTTACTCTTATATAAACAACTACAGGAAGCAAATTATTACCAGTTTAGTGCCAAGCTGCATGTTTAAGTGATCACACCACTTTACTCAAAAGGCATTGTTTGACTCAGTAACGTGATTCAGAAAAGGACAGTGTTTAAAATAAAATCTGCCTGATGTTAGCTTAGATTGTCTCCAAACTGTGCTGGTGAGATGAATCCAGCTTGTCTTTTATTGTTGCTACTAGCTTGTCACGTGTCAGCTGTCACATCGGGAAGTTTGTTTAAGGCACAGTTTGAGGCGAGGGTCTGATATTTTTATTTATTATTTCTTTCTTTCTGTTTAATACTTGAAATTTACCTGCTAGAAAGCTAGTAGTTATAAGCAACGTAACACGTTGGTCACCAAACACATCTTGGCTGATTGACAGACTGTGACAGCAGATTTGTGGTAAGAGAGAAATGGTGATGTGTAAATGCTTTTTGTTCTGTAAAATCACCAAATGTCACTCAGCACCTCACACCGCATCAAAGATCTCCATATAATGTCTTTAATCATCCTGAAAATCATCATCAACCTCCCAAAGAGAAATCAGGCTGAAGGAGACAGCAGTTATCGAACAGATTTCTTAAAAAGCGGGATCTGCTTGTGTTTTCTCATTATAGTTATGAGTTATGATTGGAGCGTAGGTTCGGTTTTGGCAAACCGGCAGCTACAGGGTTTGTGCTGCATGAAGCCTGTTTGCTCTGCAGCATGAACAGCTCCTCTTCCCCTCTCTCGACCTGAAACAGAGTGTAGCTCCAGGCCCTCGTGGAACCCTGGCATACCGTTCGGGACGCTCTCTCGAGACCCCTGGCCGAGGCAGTAAGCAGATGTGTCCTTGTGCCCTCCCTGGAGTCCTGCCTTTATTCCAAGTACAGCTTCAGATGACAGAAGGGGCAAAAACAACATTGGGTAGAAGAAAAAAACCAACTAAAATCGAAATATTGGCTTTATCACGCTGGTAATAAAAGGGCCATGAAATTGATTTAATGCCGCAGCGCCTCTCTTGGGCGGCTTCTTACGGCGCCAGCGGAAAACAATGAGCTGGCAAGAACTATTAATTAACCCTCCTAATCCGGCACAGTTAATCTCTCTGAAGAACTTTTTGCGATAAGTCTGAGAGCAGGGCGAGGGAGCAGCGACAGGGCGACAAGGAATACGAAGTACTCGAGCAAAATAAAGGAGCATTTGACTTATGGCTCTGGAGAGGAGCATTTACGAAGAAAGGGGCTAAGAGGTGGACTGAGGAAGAGGAGACAAGAGGATGTGGGTTTTTATTTATTATACAAAATTTTTTTTTTATTTTTTTTTCCGTACAAGCACGAGGTTCAGATTTGGTTCTCTGAAGAGATTAATGAGTGTGGATAAGAATAAAGAAATGAAAAGTGCAGAGATTAGAGTGCGGATGCTAAGCCAGGACAAGGTCTGATTGTAAAGTGACCCCGATGAGTCATTTTCTTTTTTTTTCATCCTGAACGGCCACAATACCACAAAATCCAAAAGGAGTTAAACATCTGGAACACAGTCGTATGCAAAATGATGGGTGTCCCTAACTAAATTATAGATTTAATTGATTAAACTATTTCTTCCACATTTTCTTGATTGCTGTTAAGAAATGGATCGAACACTGAACAATAGCGCCATCAGTGCTTGTATAAAAGTGTGTACTAGAGGCTGGTGCTGATGTCTTTCTAGCCCACCCTGTATATTCAGGCGTAATACTCTTATGCCTATATCTACAATGCTTATAATGGTTTCATAATGTTTATAGGTTGTTAATTCAGCATTCACAGCCCTTCCTATTAAAACCAAGACTTTTTATGGGCTTCTCTGCTAATCATTGGGACTTTTAAACGAGACTGGTGTGTTAGCTGTCGCGGGAATTGGACCGATAGTGGGGGCTGGTTGAGCTGTCTGAGTTGAGCTATTTCTGATTACATGCTATCACTCCTCTGACTGTGAGTCCCATCTCCACTGTCAGACCCCCACCGTCTGATGAGCTGCTGTCACACACTGATCTATGCCTTCATTAGAGTGCCCGGTCTGTAATTATATTTATTATAACGCAATGTCTCAGCCGCGTTACTCCGATGTATGTCCCTAATCAGAAAGCACTAATGACGATGTTTGATTACGATGTTCAACAAACAAACCTTTGTGTTGTAGTTAACATTATTTACTGGTTCTTGCGTGAAGACTTTTTGATTTGACCACCATCTGTGAAGCTTCACTTTAAAACTCACCATAATGAGTTCACTAATCTTAATCTTGACATTTAAACTTTGCCTTGATCATATTCATGTGATGAGACACATCATTCTCCTCGATTAAGGCTGTTTAAGAAGACCGCATGGTTTTTGACAGGCCTCATTGCTGCACATGGAGGGGAATGGCGTAATAGGCACTCTGTAACAAGCTATTAATCCCTCTGTCCCCATCTTTTGTGTGTGTGTAGGGTGGGGGTGCAGGGCAGACCATCCAAGCTTAGCTAGTGACTACCCATTATTCATTGTCTTCTCATTGTGCCTGAGAATGAATCACACACACACACACACACACACACACACACAGCTGGCTGGTCCCTAAACCAAGTCCACCAGAGCAACAATGTAAATCTCAAGTATTGCTCTTTTAAAATAAATAAAGGTAACATTAACTCCAATGACTCCAAGACTGATTTGAAGTTTAGAGATTAAAATGAAAACCTAATTTTGTGCTTATTCTTTGCCCCTAACAAATTCTAGCTGCCTTCATAACAAACTAACTAGCCTAACATTTTCTTTGTTTTTAGCTGTTCCTGACAACCATTTTGGTATGAAATGCCAAATAATTATTATTTATTTTTATATTGTTTATATTTTGCAATGATAAACTAGATTCAAAGCCCAGGGGACGAATATGATTTTCTCTTGAACTCTAAGTGGCTGTTTCCCAGTGTTGTTCTTGACGTTTTTTTGTGGAGATGCTAACATCGAAGTTTAATTGCAGAGAATTTCAAATATGCTTTAACAAATCTAAGCATTCGAGATCCCCAAAATTAATCTGCAACACAATATTGGGGTCATAATCTGGTAGTGTGCATCTGACCTTTGGCATCACTGGGTCTACATCTTTCTTAGGACATCAAGATGATAGGCTTTTTTTTTTTCTTTTATAAATTGTAGGGTGTTTGTCTTCTCTGAAGCTGTTCATCCGAACAACCGTCCATTTCCTTTAGCCTGTACTTTTACCAGTTGGCTTGGACTGATCTCCAGCTGAATGCTGAGTATTTGGTGTGAACGGCCCTTTACTGACCATCCGACCTCTTTAGCCTTCTGACTTGAACAGTCCTATAATTTTTAGCTCAAGTGAAACATTTCATTGCTTGTTCTCTGCATGTGTTTGGGATAAAAAGCAGCAATTTTTACACAAAAAGCCTTTAGTCCCAAACTATAAACCCCATGCTTGTGTTGAATGGAATTATGATGCTGAAAAGGAGTCAGGCATGTTGTGAAAAGAGAGAGAGAGAACATGTGAGTGAGCGAGTAAATGGAAACATGCTGCTGACTTAATAAAGAGGCATGGAAGAACTTTCATAGATGGAAGCCTGAGCTCTCGTCACTGCCTCTCCTAATTATTTCATTTGAGTAAATGATTGTGCTGCCACCCCCATTATAGTTAGTTTATTCAATCTGCCTCACAGCAACACTGCACATGCAAGAGAGAGAGAGAGAGAAAGACAGAGAAAGAATAAAGTGTGAGAAATAAAATGTTTATTGGGCATTGCTTATTCATGGTGCTCGGTTGCCCGTTTATGCTCAATCTGAAATCGTTATTTTCCTTCACTACAACTTACAGCATCACTAAACACAAATCTACATGGACATCATGCCATTGACTATTTTTAATATGTTATTGACCAACTTTACATGTGAATTGTACACAAGTGCTATACAAATAAAAATTGAATTGACTCCTGGTAATGAACATTATGATCAGCAGTAATAAAGGGTTAATGAGTACTAACAGCTTGTGTGTGTGTGTGTGTCAGGTTTCCCGGCAGCGGCGTACGGTCCGGTGGCAGCGGCAGTGGCAGCGGCACGAGGCTCAGGTAGGGGCGCCCGAGGAAGAGGCAGCTACGTGGCGTACCCACAGAACCCGGGGCCAGGTAAACGCTCTGACCACGTGTGTTCTGTGTGGTTACGGCTGTGTCCATCCTCTTCTGCACTCTACACTTACACACCTTAAACAAGAGAGTGGCAGCTTTACAGTTTTCCCCCAAAACAACTAAACTAAATCACTAGCATGCCTTTACAGGTCATGATTGCTTTATATTCCCTTTTGCCAAAAGTTCTAATTGTTTTTAAATCATTTTTCAAGTTTGATGAGTACAATTTAACCTTCAGTCAGGTGTGTATCTAAAAGTGAATGTCAGCACACATCCTTACAGAAATGGAAAAATGGGATTTTATCCTATCCTTTTGTAGCTCTCATCACGGATCGGCTCGTTGGCTCGAGCAAATCTGCCTCCTCAGTGATCAGTAAATAAATCGATGGCTTTTTAGAAGAGTCTGCTTGCCTTAGCACAGTGTAGAACGGAGGTGACGGACATCTTTAATGGCCAGACAGACACCCTGGGGACCCCGGTGCTTTTTGTTCGGTAATTAAGCACCATCCTGGAGTGGGATCCCTCTGGGTTCTGTGCTGTGATTGGATGGGCTGCAGCTGAGATCTCCGTTTCCCGCTGAGCAGAGATGAGTCCATGGCAGATTATAGTAAATAGATTTTAGTAGACAGACAGTGTAAGAAAATATAAATTGTAGTAAGACACATGAAAATTGCATTTTACTAATGTTGCATGGGAAATTTACTGTGTCGAGCACCGTGCTAATTACATCTAACTACACGAGAGACAATAATAGCAAAAACAAGTCTTTTTGTTTGATTTGACAAAGCTCATATGACACAATTACCAGAGACACCAATGATCTTTACTATTTATTTACATTTAAAATTTATTTGTAATAATTCTAGTGTCTGTGCGTCAAACTTTAAAATGGGAAATAATAAGAAAGTAGGATCTTATTGGAATTGGGAAGAAACTGGACTAGTCTGAGGACTTACTCGAGCTTTGTTGCTGTGTCTTATGTAATCTTCATAAAATCTTCATTGAAATGTTGCCCGTTACACACCGTGTCACACGTGCATGGAAAATGAATGGTCACGTGCTCCTTTGTTGTTTGCGAGTGTGAACTTGGGGTAATAGCCAAGCATATGATACAAAGTGCTACCTTGGTGATGGCTTAAGATTAAAATAGTTGGTTTAAACCGTGAGGCTAGCAGCTTGTTCAGAGGTGTTGGGACTCATCATTTAGACACAGTGAACTTTCGGCATCAGCAGTTTTACATGCGAGAAGTATGTGGGAATTGTGTGTTTTGACAGCGTTTCTGTTACACTGGGACAGGTATCCGTTTGTCCTAAAACTAATTACTGTCTCTAGAAATCCTCGACTGGAGTGTTTAACTGATGTGTAAATAACACTCAGCCACTGAGAAACCTTAAACAACACAAATCAACATGGTTGGGTGCAAAGTTAAGACAGTGTCCTGAAAATGTCTGCTGTTTATAAAGGTGACTGTACTTCTGTACCTCACAAAGCTGTAAGACTCTCACCGAAATTAAGTGCTGCATCCCGTACAGTGATAGCTGAGGAAATGACATGCACTGCTGACTCTGATGTTTAAAATGTGTGAGATTAGAGTATGTGAAGCACCACAGACACAAGGACATCCGAAAGGCTGATTTTTCTTTTACTATACCTCTGCCTCTGCCTTGTAACACAAATGTGAGGGTATTGTAAAAGTCTTATACCACACAGGCAGTTCTTTTTGGTGTATATATATATATTCCTAAGTATTATTCAGAAATGTTCCTGTCAGACCATACTTACTTTAATACCACTACAGGCAAAAACTTGCATGCAAGCAGGTAAAACGTTTCGACATCGTGTCTTCTTGTCGGCCACAGTCGTGTTTATTAGCATCTGGTTTACCTAAGGATGATTGGATATAATCCAGCTGGTAATGCTTTGTGTTAAACATTTTACTGTTTGTTTGTTCCTGAATAAACTTTCATGCTTAGGTTTATAGTTAGTGTTAATTCCGCTTTTTGCTTTTAGCACATAGTGTGTATGTAATCATTGTATTCCAGTATAATGACTTGAAATAAGCTTTTAAACCCTTGGCTGATATGTATTTTATATGTTATTAATTACATACATCAGATTGTTGATCACTTATTAAGATGCATATCATAGCACGTACGGATCAGAGATGAGTGTCCTACTATTGAGTTTACCTTGTTCTCTCTTGCACTTCTTATCATGCATGAATTAGTTACTTGTTAGTCCTAAATTTGACTGAAGTATTTCTAGAAATGCTTTCTAGGAAAAAAAACCTAGAGATTGTGAGTTTGCGTCCCAATAATGCTGAGGCCATTCTTGGCCTGAGTCTAGATTGGCCTTACTGTCTGAGAGTGAGAGACTTATTCACTCAGTAGTCCATGAGCTCATGTATGTGGAAGAGGGTAGATGGCGCTTGACAGGTAGGCAGCATGAGTTTTGATGGAACTTTTCTTTCACGTGTTTTCATGGAAGCATGTGGTTAGCCTTTGCTTTCCCATGTTGGTAGCTGTCATGATACAGGAGCACAGGATGGTGGGTGGAAATTGACAGGAGACCAAATTGAAAAATCTTTTACACCTTAAAAATATTAATTTCAGAAAATCAGTGTTCAATTCAGGAACCCAACTACACATGTCCACCCCTTGCTTATCTTTTGCTTGCATGGTCACATGAATCCCCCCCTTAGGACTTACTCATGAAGACATTGTGTAAAGTTTAGCTCAGGTCTAGTTGTTTTAGCTCTTGGCTGAGAATTTGAAGTGCAGTCTACAGATGGAGGCCAAGTGTTGGCCTGTCTATCTGTCTCACTAGCTGTCCCTTTGACTTTCTCTCAGTTGGTCTCTGTCTCTCCAACTGTCCGTCTGTTCCTGAACCTCACGTGCAGCTGAGAGTATGTGAGCCACAGGGTGCTGCACCACAGGAGGCGCTGCCCTCTGGAGGTCTGTCTCTCACACTTCTATTCTTCTTGCCAGCCAGACTCCATAGCTGGCTGTGTGTGTGTCCGACTGCCATGCTGGCACATGCTGTTCAAGTCACCACTCCTACTCCCTCTGTCTTTCTGCCTCACTCTCTTACTACTTACTCCCTGTTTGATGGAGGAATTTGAGTATCTCCACAGAGATTATTTTCTTTTTGTCTACTAGGTGATAAGAAAATGCAGAATATTGATATTGTGAAAGAGTGTCAGTCCCCCCTTACTGACATATTGTGGATATCATGATATATTTAATAATAAAAAAAAAAAAAAAAAAAACACACTTAATTGCTCCTTCAGTGTGTGCTTTATCCTGGTTAGAGTCATGGTGGATCTTGATGCTGTCCCATGGCACCAATCCATCGTAGGGCATCATCATGCACACACTATTACACCTGGTTTACAATTTACAGTCATTTCTGATGTTTTAATTTTACTACTATCTGCATCCACATCTTTCTACTACACAACTTGTTGGTTGTCAGGAAACGAACAGTACGTCTACAGTGCCTCTTGTGAGTGTGTGTTGTGCAGGTGGCCAGCTGTCCCCTGCTGCTCAATAAGAAGTCTATTGTGCTGAAGGTTAACACTGCCTGCAGCTTTCTCTTAAATAAGCAGTTTTTCAGTACAGATTATAAAATGGCCAATCACAGCTACGTTTAACCTCAGAGTCGATCCAAGCTGTGGTCTTGCACAATAGCAGGCATACAGGTGTCAAAAACTCTGCTTTCACCAATGGGGCTTGATATAAAGGTTTTGTGTAATTATGCTGTCTCCATACCACCAACACATTTTGCTCTTTTACGTCAGCCTTTTCCTTTTGGTCAGGCTGTCACAGGGAAATGGTCAGTATTTCTCTTTGTTTTCATTCGGTATTCATAAATTGGCTTGTGGTCCATTGTCTTCCTCCTTGTCATCAGCTTCCTGTGGCTCTATCCTCTGGACACATTATCCTGATGAGACAAGCAGGAAGTTATTGTATAAAGCCCCATTCTTGCCTGATGAGGTCTGCGGCTGGCTAGACACGGAGCTGCTCTCGTTTGGCTGAGCACTTCCCATTATCTTGAGATCATTATGCATTTCATCCCAACAAGCACGGTGATCACTGCTGAGAGGCTCAGCAGAGGGCCACGTTGGCCTGCACTGCCATGGTGAGATTAAACTGGCTCCCCAGCTCTCAGATGTGCCCATCTATTGCCCCTCCCTCTCTCACACACACACACAGATGTGACTCCAACTCGTGCCAAAAGGACCAACAGCAGCTCTGCTCTCTCAAGGATGCTCCATGTGACACTGGTCCTACAGGCTCTCTTCGCAGGAAGAGAAATGTTACACATAAAGGTTAGAGATGCGCTCCTCCCCTCTGTTTCAGGTTGTTTCCGCCGCACAGCTGTGATGGGCAGATGCTCATACAGGGCCTCTGGGAGGAACCATACTGAACTTCAAAGGGGAAGCACACTCCAGCGGTGCTCAGCTGTAGACCACTTTCATCTCGTCACTCACAGAGAGATAAAATCTCGAAAGTTTCTTCTTCTCGTTTTCCCTCCGTACCATGACCCGTTTCACACAATGTGAAAGGTTTTTTTTTGTGGTTGAAGTGCAGTTTTGGTCTGTGGAGCTTGGTAAGACACGCTTGAGTGACATACATTCCTAGGCTTGGTTTTCCTGGCCCAATGCATCGTGCCTGATCGTAAAGTACCCATGTTATTTAGGAAAGACGGTTTGGTCCGACTGACTGTTTCACTGTTCTCCACAGACACCACGGCTGTTAAACAGTCAGGTGTGCCTGTTCTTGCTTGCATCGTGCATCTTTGTGGCACCACCGTGTCGTGTGCAGTTGTACCTA
Organism: Tachysurus vachellii; assembly: GCF_030014155.1. NCBI lineage: Eukaryota > Metazoa > Chordata > Actinopteri > Siluriformes > Bagridae > Tachysurus > Tachysurus vachellii. The sequence continues at coordinate 3,009,842 of NC_083479.1, forward strand.
GTGGGGCTACTGTATGTGGATATGTACTTAGAGGGCTAAACTGTGATACTTTTCTGACCACAGCATTTGAAACCATTATTTTTGGTTCACAACACCACAGTGTCTCAAAGGAATGTTCTCCATTCTAATGTGAGATTCTTCCCATGTCCAGGTTTCATTCTTTAGACTTCAGTATACTTCTGAATTGAGGCATTCGAGGCATTCTAAGCATTCCGAGACATCCGAGCAGCTAGAGCTCCGGTACTGTTGAGACAGGAGTAAATCATCTGTTAACACTCATTAGCCTCTGTCAGAACAAAATGACAAGACATTTAATATTAACTATTTGGGAAATGTCAGCACTGTCAGAATGACTCACCAAGGGGTCTTAATTACTCAACAGTTCATTTAGAAACAGTCTGTTTTTTAAAAGAAAAAGTGAAAGCTTACCCCGGGCCTCTTCATAAGTGGAAATGAAGTCGCTAATTGTAGCTGCTCTGAAATTCAAAGCTCATTTGGGAAGGCATCTGACAGGTTTATTGACATTTGGCCTGGAAGTTGAGGGCCACCAGGGATTTGAAGTGGAAACAGCATGTGTATTTATAATCACTGAAGCACTAGTATTAGGATAATCACATTCTCCATTTCAAAATTGAAATTTAAAGAAAAAAAATTATGGTGGGAGAACTGGCACTGGATTGATATGCTGCTAGTCCTCCTGCTAGTGGACAAATTCATACTCCTCGTTCGTGAGAGAAAAAGTCATACATTCGGGGCACTGGTTTGGAATTCCTTCTCTGAGGCAGTCATCTGGCAAAGTGGATATGAGAGCACAGCATTTATTCACTTGAAGTGAGCCACACACCTGATGGCAGTATGCAGAAAAATGGAGAGGGAGGGATAGACAGACGGAATAGCTGAAGACAGTTGAATTAGCGTTAGCCGATGACTGGAGCTTGGCGACGGTAACCCCCTCTGGGACTGGGCAAAAGGCAGAGAAAGGAAAGGAGTGATAATTATCCACAGAAATGAACCTCAGTGAAACGATTCACACTGTTGGACCCACCGTTCCGGTCGCCACAGCAACGCCGACCTACTCATTTGTTTTGTAGATGAGTAATTACATCCAATTAGACCATGGGATTTAAAAAAGAAACGGCGAAGAAGTGGTCTTTTGTTTCAGGCTGATAGCTAGAATGTTAATAATTGGATGATGAGAGGTGGGGGTGGTTGATGAGAAGATCTGTGCGCATTCATCCTGAACCACTGTTTCGGCTTAAAGTCACCGACACCTACCTGAACACCAGGATCTCTCACTGAGTGTTGTACAGGACTTGACTTTGTATAGCAGCTATTCCTGTAGCAGCGTGGAGTTCACTCAATAAGACACTGAATAGCTGTACTTTGAGAATATATTGAGTGAGGACCACACATGTGCTGGAATCACATGTAGACACATGTACACATGTAGAGTTGTCATAATCAGGTCAAGACCACAATTCATCGTTAGCTTCCTAAAAATGCATAGAAATGATGTCGTCCAATAGTTTAATTTTCTTTCTAACTGCATGTATGTATTAGCTTTACAGACAGCAACGTGAACAGCTCCAAAAGCAAGTAAAAAAAAAATACACAAACTTCAGAATGAGTGGCAAAAAAAAACATTAATAAACATTGTCACGCGCAATCGGCAAGGGAATGACACGCGTCAACTACTAGAAAAAGACATACACACCTAGACCTATATTAATCATAGTTTAATAGTTATATATATTATACAGTCTGACAAAACAATTATGGTAACTGAAACACTCTTCTACATGCTTTAATTGTTCAAGACTTTTTGTTCAAGCAATTTCTCTTTTCGTCACTCATGTTTGTTGAAGTGAGGGAAATAATGTTGCGTTCATTTATTTTTGAACATGATTCGTCATGTTTGTTTTAAGGCTATGTACCTTTACTCGCATCGAATGCTTTAACACATCAGAAACAGTCAACTTCATTACTCCAAACACAGGGCTTGTGTGATGTTCCTGCTTGTTGTAGTTAGGCTACATTGTGGCAGCAGATGTCTGCGCAGCTCTAACACACCATTTGATGTTTGTTCATTAGCATGCAGCAAATTTGCTCTCGCGCTGTACGAATAAACGCCTTTCTTTAATCCATACCCACTCCACCGCCACCGCCTCTCCCAGAGGAAGCCAGCAACACAATCAGTTTCGTTGTACACACCACAGAGAGAAACATATGCTGTACCAGGGAAAGATCAGAGAGAGACCATTATTTCTCTAACTTTGATGTTAAGAGGAGAAAAAAGGCTCTTCGGCTCAATCGCACTTTGTTTCTCACCTTTGCCCGAAGTAAATCATTTGTATGCGCCGAAACGAAAATTAGCGCAGGATGATAACCGAGTGATTGCAGCACTCCCAGATGGTGTCTCTTTCACACTCCCGCCATCCACTGAAGAACGACTTTCTGTTTTTTTTCCCTCGTGACGGCCCATTTTTATTCAAATCTTTTTACACTGATGGCACTATCATTAGAGGCAATCTACCTGAACAATAAAATGCCTTTATTAGATAAGACCTTCCAGGTTGCAAGATGTTGCCAGCTGAGGGTTAATTGTCTGTGTCATAGCAAACAAGGCCACCATGTGTATTTGTTGTGTGTGCTGATGTCGTCCTCGTGTCCTGTCGCTTCCCTCTTCCTAAAAACATTCTGCCACCGCCTTGAAGAGACCGCAGCAGGAAGCCGACATTGTGTGCGCCTGGCAATGCCTAAGACCCTTGGATGGTGTTTTGGCTGTAGCGGGGGGGGGACGGTTTTACTCTCACCCCTTCTCTTCTCATCCGTTTAGCTAATGGAGGAGATTGTGGCGAAGCCTTTTGTAAAGGTCGGAGCTTGTTTGTTATTAAAGATTCTAATTAGAGTGAGGAGAGGAAGCCGAGGAAGCTTGTCTAATTAGTGAGGAGCCCGGAACCCACTTTGAAACTCAAGGACGACAAGCTATTTGCATGCACGTTAAAAACGGATTAAATAAAAGTCGTCTCTTTCACGCTCCCTTTTTTCCTTTTCTTTCTTGTATTGTGTTTGAGCTAAGAATAATTAAAACTAAGCTGAAAGGATACCTATTTACCATGAAAGTCATACGGTTACAGAACAGTGAGGTAATAACATGAGTAGCATCAGGCGCATCTCAGGAGTTTTATACCAGTCAGTGTTTTTCACTCCTCACTTTTACTGTCTTCCCCGAGGTCTCCCCAATCCCCTGGTCTGGCATCACCCCACCCCACCCCTCTCAGATTTCCAACTCTTCCTGGGTTGGACCCTTTATTGAGATGTTCATTGAAATACAGTGGAATGGAAAATACAAACACAGAGTGCTTTATGCTGGGGGAATCAGCTCTCATTTGTGTGTAGATGCAGGCTGCACTGGAAGGGACGGGGCAATGATGGGGTATTAAGGACGTGCAGCTGTGTGGCACTGAGCAGATGTGTGTGCGCACACATGCCAGGTGCCTGATGAAGGCACATGAAAGGGACGTACAGACAGACAATTGGACAGAAGGCATCTAGCGTGTGTGTGTCTCTCTGCCGGTGTGTGTGTGTGTGCACGCGAGCAGATGCGGATGTGGTGAGTCAGCAGCAGGAGCCGCAGTGGGCAGTGCAGACTCCAAGGCTGCTGCAGTCCTATCAGAGATGAGTCATTAAGAGAGAGAGAGAGAGAGAGAGAGAGAGAGAGAGAGAGAGAGAGCCTTTCTGCCCCCTGCCTGCAGTCAGTTTAGGGACAGTGGTACTTGTGGGAGAGATTTGGGAGGACTGCAAAAAAAACAATATCCCCAAAAGCACTTTCCACAGTATTCAGTGTTCTGAATGGTTTGGATCGATTAGGTATTTTATATATAGACTAAGTGATTATGTAAGTCAACGTTTGTGTAAGATTCATGGTAAAGCTCTTTCTACCATCAAAATCCCACTGATGGTTTCACAGCTGCTGTCTAATCTGAAATCCCCATTCTACTTGGAATTGCAGTGTAAACTGAATGACAGCTACTTTATTAATGCTAACGCCAACAAGGCTTTGTTTACACACCTATACTGTAAACTGTAACTTTTGCACCACTTCCCATTTTAAGAGCCGTTGGTCCATTTACAAAGCCTTTGGGCTCGGTATGAGCATGGAATGTTTTTATTAGAAGTAGTATATTAGATTGTAAAACGTACTCAACACCAGTTTTTCATGATTGTTACTTTAAGTCCTTTCGTTGAAAAACAACTTCTGTGGAATATGGAACTTTCTCAGAAAAGATGTTTGATATCTGAACAAAAAATAGGAGATCGGTTGTCTCCCTGCTCTGTATTCTACCATGCCCTTAGGGGACATCATTATAGTTGCAGGCTTGTCTGATTCCTTTAAATAGCATATGTATTTCAGGAAAAAAAGATGATAACGCAGCCACAGTGCAGTTCTCGGGCTGCATGCTGTAATACGAAGCAGGCACATTAACCATAAGGAAGTTGTGGTTCTGTCAGCTAGATTACATTTTGCAGGTACTGACACAATCATATGCACGGCCAGGTGAGGCAGTGCTCTGAGGCCTCCCTTTATACTTCGGGGCACTAATAATAATAATAATAATAATAATAATAAAAAAGGACCTAATGCACAGAGTAAAATGCCTGTGTTGCTTGCCTTGACTGAATTACATCAGATGGAAAGATGTCTCAGTGCTACCACTGGCTTTCAAAATTTAATCTCCATCTCCAGTTATTCTGACAAACTCTGAAAGTCAGCTTATGCTTGTCAGTGATGTTCTCTGGTGCGTTGATAATCTGCCTTCTGAGTGAAAGGAAGTGTGATGTGATGAGTGCAGTGCAGTGCTGTGTGCTGTTGACCCTCCCTAATATGTGTGTGCCCGGTAAACATGAATGTGGCTTCCTTTGTCATACAGAGAACTTACTGTGTAGTGCCGTGTGTTTAGTCCGTATCAAATGGATTCTTCAATAGTCCCTTTATAGAAACCGTTGTTCCCATCTTTAGAGAAAGAAACTTGTATTAACACGTTTTCAAGAATCGAAGTGTGTGAATGAAAACGATTTGTTGCTCCACATTGATCATCTAGGTTACTCTGAAGGTCGTTCGTGCGAACTATCCCAGCGGCCTGGTGTTTACCTCCTTGTCTGGCTGTCTTTATTTTTTTAATCACTTGAAGCAGTTAGCCAATGGCCAATTCTCTCGCTCTGTTCTAGTCATGCAGGATACTTAGGAAAACTGAAAGCTGGATATAATGAGCAGGTAGCGTAGCATCTAGAGCCATGTATCTCTAGCCACTCTCATGAACGCCACGCAAACAAACACACCTTGCCTACATAACTGTGTACAATGAAAGAATTTTTCCCCAAATGATGGCGTCCCACCCCTCACCCCTTCCTTCTCCCCTTTCCCCATCCTGTACTGTATCTCCCAGGCTTTCCCGATTATGGGTTTTATTCCGCACCCAGTGACCAGCGGGGGGCGCCCTGCTCCTTTGCCGACTATGGCTCCCTGGGGCCTCAGGCGGCTCAGATGCTGCAAAGCGAGCACGCCACATCTGCCTGCAACTCTCCCCTGCAGCACCTTCACAGCCCGGATCAGTTTAAGAGCCCAGGTTTGTATGGCGCGTTTCTGTCCTAGCCCTGCCTTTACCTTTGCTTTTTTTTTTGCTATTTGTTTCTTCTAGTCACATCTTGTACTTAACATACTTGGTTTATCATTGGTGTTCACTAAAAAAGTTTTCAAAGACATGAACACCTTTTGAACTTTTTCCCCCGAGATGCACTGCATGCTGGGTTTAACTTCATATAGTCATGTTTATTTCTCCCTTTGAGAGATCTTTAATTTTATGTGCTGTAGATCCATTCTTTGTTGTTGTTTTTTTTTTTGCACGAAGGTACATCAGGATGCATGCACAGGTCGTAAGCATGCCAAAATGGATGCCTCAGTCACTTTCTTTACCCCTATATATTAATCATTAGCACCCACACTTCTGCATCTTCTGAAGGAGCATGGTATGCGTTTAAAACCTCGATTTTGTTTAGAGCATTGTTTTAAGGATGTGTTGAGTAGCAGCATCATTTTACAAATTATTTTTCCTTCAGAATTTCTAACAGTTGTCATTTCATATAAAGTGTTAAATTCACAATAAGAAACCAGGCTAATTCCCTTCCTGTCACTTTATGTAGCGCAGTAAAGCAGCAAGTCACCTTCACCTGACACTAGTCTGATCCGTCTTCTAAACGCAGGCATCCGGGAACATCCTTGCAGTTTTATGTCTTGCTTGACGGAATGCTTGTAAGCTTGTGTGACATTAAAGAGTTATTTCACATCTAAAATGTTAGTCCTTAAAATTCAGTGAACAGTAACAAGTCCTACATTGAAATAGATTAGCTCTGAATGTGTTACTTTCTCCTAAAGGAGCAGTTAATAATTTTAAAATCACAAGTGTAATGTGTAAACACTGACAAGCCTCTGCTCCTCTTCCATCTAAAAAGTGAAGGAAAAAAGCCTGCAGAAGTTCGCTTTTGATCTTCGAGCCGAGCTTTCACCTGATGCCCAAAGGTGGAGACATCAATTCAAATTCTAGTTGCAAAGTCTTTAACGTTGAGCATGACCCCCGAGTCTCACAGCAAGTCAAGGCTCATTGGTTGACCGTTTTCAGAAGCCCCTCCATGGGCCTCCTTGCCTGCGCCATCTTGAGCACTGCAAGCTCGGATACGCTATGCTCCGGTGTAGTGTTGCGTGCCATTGACTGACTGCAGTAGTCATAACGACTGCCTTGGTGTCAGCTCCAGCCAGGTGGTGTGAGGCCTGCCAGGGCACTCCGCCTTTCCTCGCCTGTCTTGCCTCATTTGCTTTGGCAGCAGACAAGGAAAGGCATCTTAGTCGCTGTGCTTTACGCTGAAGATTACACAGATCTCCTGGTTTGGACCCGGGCCCAGCCTGTGCACATTTCACCATGTTAAGCTTCAGTGGTACCCTGGGGGGTGGGGCCAGGACTGTAAGCTACATGAGTGCCATACAACACTTAAACTGTAGACAGACCTCACCCAGACCTGTCTGGAGCACATTTAAAAGAACAGCTATAATGCACTTTGTGTCTTTTCACACACACAAGCAAAAGAATTGCTTTGCATTTGCTCCCCTGTTTGCTTGCAGTTTATTTTTTTTCTTTGACATATTTCACTGGCATCTCATCAGCCTTTATCAGGTAGATGTAAAGGACACTTCAGCTTTGCTTTTGTTTTTTCCCCCACAGTGGCTTCCGAGGAAGTAATGTGCCTTTCTGTCTCGGTTTCTGCGATATATGACAGCAATATTGCTTTTAATATAGGTCAAGAACATTGAGAGATAAACTTCTATTGGATTAAGGTGATACTTGATATGAGGTGCTGTCAAGCTGTCTCCTGTATCTTGGTTACTGTGGCAACATAAACATAATCAATGCATCCTGGAGCTTTTAGGGGTCACGGCAAAGCATTTTATCCCACAGCAGTAACAAGGAAGTGAGTGTGTGAGTGTCGTTGTTAGATTAAGAAATAAAACACAGGGAGACAGGCTGCTCGAGGAAAATACAATGGGGTGATGTGAGCTGGGGGTATTTTCTGTTACCACCACGTTACCAAAGCATTTTAACATCTTTAATTTATGAACAAACAATATATCTTGTGGGGTTTTTAACACAAGCTATCATTCGTTATATGCAGCCTTTGTTTTTTCCTCTCTTGAAGTTAATCGATATGTCACTGTCAGCTCTGTTACAAATTGCTGACACTGCTGACTCCTTCCCAAAATGCTCTATATGCACCTCTTCAGAGAGAACTTCATTACACATGCGTATTTGTGTATGTGGAGCACAGAGTAGACAAGTCCCTATTTAATTGAATAGATGAACAAGGAAAAATACCTCAGTGAACTCTGGAGGTTGGAGCTGCTCTTTGTGGTGTTGTTGCCCTCTTGCCCTGTCGACTAGTAGTAGCACTTTGTCATGCTGCAGGAAGACACAAAGGTTATGTGTGTGTGTGTGTGTATATATATATATATATATATATATATATATATATATATATATATATATATATATATATATATATATACATATTTATATAAAAGCTCTAACTCTAAGAACCAGCACATGAGTCACCTGTACCTTAAAAACTGCCACATAAGCACAAGCCCCTGGTTTAATTAGGATGGTGCTGCTGAGCTACCAGTCAAAGCCAATAAGTGTAACTCATGTTTGCCTATTAAAGTTAATAGCAGGAGCAGTGTAGCCTGGGGGTTTAAGTTGAAACATAAATCCTTGTGCTTGCACACAGAATGAGAGATAGAGAGAGAACGCACAGTGCCTCAAAAGAATCCACCAATTACAAGAAATGAGGATTACTGTTAAAAGTGAAAACGGCTGCAATTGCTTAATAACAGGCCTATTAGAACGTGTGCTGTTTAGATAAGCCCAGTGTGGTTACTCCTAAGAAATGCCTGGAGTTACGCATTAGTCTCTCTCATGTTCTCTCTCCTCATTAGCTATCTCAGTCAGGTCGGACAGGTACAGTAGCCTGACTTCAGTCATTCGTTACACAGACAGTACGAGTGCGATTGCGTGTGTGTATTTGCGCTTTTCTGCTATGCAATTAAATTTTTAGGCTTATTCCATTCTCAGAGGTTGGAGAATTGATGTGGCTAAAAGGGTTTGTCTTTGGAGAAAGCAGACAATTCTGTCCTTCTGGTCCAAAGTGAACCATGATTTAGCTGTGATAGTCTAGGCCATTTATAAAGGGAGTGTGCTTATGATTATCCTTCCCAGTCTCTTGTACATGCCTGCCTTTAATTTTATTGACCAGATTGTATGGTTGCAATGACGAGCCTAATAATACTGGCAAGTTGAACTGACCGGCAAGCTTCAGCGTAGTTTTTATAGTTAGTGTCTAGCAGACAGCATCTGTTTAAAATATGAAGTACTTGAATTTAACATAAAGTGACTCAAGTGACCTTACGTTCACACCAGATACCTGACTCCTTTCTTTTAGATTAGAAAAATTGTGAGGGTAACACCATCAGCATATTAAACGAGACATTGTTCTGCAAACGTCTTGTTGTGTAGTGTAGTCTTTGAAAGTCCTGTAATTTGAACAGAAGCATCTATGTAATCTGTGCTCTCAGCAGAAGACTGCTTGACTGCATGCTGGATTCTTTGTGTGTCTGCATGCTGGACGCTCTTGTGCATGACTGAGCCCAAAATTGTCAGATTTTCACCATATATCATGTGCATACACCTGCAATCACTGGGGGGGGGTGGATATTATTTTAGTACAGGATAAATAACACTGTTTTCATAAGCTAGGAATTATAGTAATAATAGCTAAATGTCATTTCAGTGCCACTCTCTTTGCTGGTGTTGCTGCTGTTATTTAGCATTTCAGTATTCTGAAAATGAATATAGACGTTACATATCATATTCTCTCCACATATATTGCAGTTATGCCAATCTCCAGTCGATCTCAGTTTGTTTCACTGGATACGGCCCCGAGGACTCCCACTTCAGCACTGTGTATTTGCGTGTGTTTCTTTCCCTCAGGTGCTAACCCTGCTCGGCCCGGAGCCTTCCCAGGTGCCAACAGTCCTGGGCCTGTAGCCGATCTGTACGGCCCGACTAGTCAGGAATCGGCCGTGGGGAACTACATCAGTGCTGCTAGTCCTCAGCCTGGCTCTGGCTTCAGCCACGGCATCGCTGTGAGTATTATACACGTCAAATTTCACCCTACCTACAATCTACCTGTTTTGAAAGTACATCCCATACTGTACATGTGAGAGGTTTATTTTTCTGGCTTTGTTTGTCAGCCAAAGATTAACTGCATCTTTATTCTGAAGGCTTTATTTAGAGGAACGTTTTGGCCAAAAAAATTTACTTGACTCAAAATGAATTCAATCAGCCAAGACGTTGGTTACTGATTTATGGAGCTACTTGATAAAAGTTTAAGACACCCAGAATTAAAATCTGAAACCACTAAATCAAGCTTATTCAAGATTATTTGATGCCTCAAAGGTATTTCAGGCAACCAGGTTAGGACATTAGGTTTGTATTGCAGGTTTATTGGCTGATTGTGTGATTTGTGGTAAGGAGAACATTAGATGAATTACATTTTTTTGTCCAAAAATAGTCGTCTAAAGTGAGCCTTTTTATTGCTAATGCAGCAGTCTGTAGCGGAGGATGTATGGTGAATTAATCAGCTCTTTTTTTAATGTTCTAAAAACATTCATGTAGATATGAATAATAGATTCTAATAGCTTATCAGAATAGACTGAAATTTGGGGAAGAGGCAAAACAGCATCACAAACATACTGAGAAGAAAAAACAGCCTGCATGATTGGAAATGAGTAAATCGAATTCCAATGTCTCTGTAACAAGCAGCTGCTTTTGACACCATATCTAAACAAAAGCAAGGCACCGCACAAAAGTTGCTTTAATTGGCTTTTTGCTGGCGGAGCGCAGATTCCTTCTCTGAATGTCACAGATGTCGGCGCCTATTTCTGAATCGCTGCCGCTCTCAATTTGAAAAAAGCTAAAGGATGCATTTGTAATGAAGTGCCAAATTGAAATTCAATTATTCACACGCTCAGTCTCGCACAACTAAGTGTCTTAACCAGCTCAACGGCAGATATGTGCTTTATGACAAGGTGTATAACGCCAGTCATCCTGGGCCTGTCCTTCTCTGCCTTTGTGAACTGAATAACCTTTTTGTCACCCGCCTTATATTTGCCGAACAGCGTTAATTGATAATAGTTATCAAATAATTATCCTCATCCCCAGGATCACTTTGCGTCAAGGCTATAAGTTACACGATCCCTATCTTTGCTTGCAGGTCACACACACGTCAAGAATATTAACTGACAGTTTAAAAAAACCCTCAAGAGACCAACGGCTTGAACTTCTACTCTGTGTAACACCCACAGCGCCCTGAAATAGAAATGCATGCCATGCATCCATAGCTTTATTTATATGCGGTAGCGTTAAAGGGGAGGCATCTGTGCACAGATTTGCTCAGAGATGAGAGGTTAATGCGTAGTCGTGCAGTTTCAGGTTGAGTTAGTTCCTCTGCGGGTGTTATCAGAGTTGAAGGCTGGGCCGAGAGCGGATGATATCTCTGAGCATCACATTAGCACGGGAAATGATGCGGAAGGCAAAATGCTCCTCTATGTTTATTTCTGCGACACGTGTCAACAATTAGCCACACCGCAGAACTGTAGGGGCCACAATCCGGCAAATGATTCAACATTTGCTGCTTTATTACTCTGTATAACTGGCCCTGGAGGCTTCTTGGTGCTCTAGAGTTCACCACTAAACTCTAAATGATCTTGTGTAGAGCTTTATCATTAGCTGATGAAATGAATCTACAGTGTTAAAGCAGGAAAAACACTTAACTTTCAGGCCGTGATCTGAGTAATTCTGAAATGAACACACAACCAGTAGGAATTTAATGTTAGAAGCTGTTGTACTCCACTGAGACGAATGTTAGTGGGATTTGGGAGCAAACACTTCCCTCCAAATCTGCCTGATTAGAGAGCCCGTAGCTGCCTGCCAGAGCAGACTTTGATTTATTCATATGGATTAAACTTCTTTCTGAAGCGCTTCCGTCACAATCACAATGGGCTGATGACAGGCACGATAAGAGCTGTTTTTTTTTTTTTTTTTAATGTTGACAGTTTGCCGTTTTGCCCCCTAAATCTACCGTGTGGGCGGTTCGCTTCACCAACGCAATCAGGAAATCAGACAGCTTCGAGGATTTGCATATGGAGGGGGAAATTGATCGTCTCTAGACTGGGAAGAGTTGAGGGTGGACGTTTCGTCATTTTGGAGTGTGTTTGAAGTATTCCAGTTATCCTGCTAGCATGACTGAGAGCCTGTATACTTCAAACCTACTGGATGACAAAAAGCATGCGTGTTAATTAGAACTAAAGGTCTGGAGTAAGCTGGAAAACTAATCTAGCTCTGCTTGAAATTGTGTTTGTGATGCTTCTGTTCCTAGAAACTTTTAGGGTGTCTGTAAGCAAGTCTCAATGGGTTGCTTTTACTAACATTATTTCGCTCATTAATTAACATAAAAAAAACCCCTCTGCATTAAAACACCACAAGTACCATTAACACTTATATTGCTATAAATTTGAATGATGTAATTTACTCATGTCAATTAATGTTGGATGTAAAATAATATATATATATATATACTTTTTATTTAGTGATTTGAAATTTGCATTAATAAAGCTAGTATAGAATACATACAGTATACTTTGCAAACAGTAAGGCTTTCTTGTGAATATTTTTTTAATGCCTGTTCTATTCCTCCTCTCCTACATTGAGCAATCAGATCAGTGTTTGTGACTCACTCATGCTGACAACAATCCTGTGGATGAAAATGTACTTACTTTTCTTGCAATGCTTATTGACATTCACACTAACTGTATACTTTTAGGGCCCCTTGATTGCGACGGCTTTTACAAACGGATACCATTGAGACCTAACAGGTGGTCGGTCGCCATCTCAGAGGAGGTATTATGTTTCCTTTATATTGCTCAATGGTGCTTTGTATCCATCACTGTGTCAGCCTATTTCAGTCCTAATTTCTCCTCCACCTGTTCTAACCTTTCTGGAACTATTCACATTTCATACAGTCAAACTTGAATGTCTTATTCGCATTTAGGAACATGCATGCCATTGCCTTCCACTTGCATGTTTTCATTCAGTAGTTTCATGCATTTCATTACTAGATTAGTAGACTAGTTTATACAAGCCTGTGCTGTTGCTTTATCCTCCAGATTCTGTAGTGTGTAACTAAGCTACAGGTTTGTGAAAGAGGAAACTGGACTCAGGCATGAAATCACTTAAAAGTGCACTTTTATTCTTTACTTTTTGCTTTTTTTTTTTTAACCACATGCATGACTCTCACCATTCACTCACCAGTGTTCAACCACATCCCAGCATCAACACATGGTTTCTGTAAATCTTTTGTTTGGTCATAAATGGAAGACTATTTACGTATGAACTGTTTTAAATATGATCATTGCAGGATATTGAAGTAATTACTTTTTTTTCTCTATTGACAGTAGTATGTTATAGGCTTAGTATAGTATAAGACAATACCAACTGTCATATAGTGATGTGTGTGTGTGGAAGTCATCTCTCTTTTTTAATATTGGAGTTAACCTTAGGAACTACACTCAGCATTCACTTTTTGCAGGTGTTCTTCATTATTCATGCTGTTATCAATTCAACCGATCAGAAAATGAAGAAAAACGTATCACTGAATTTGATCCTGACATAGCTGTTGGTACAAGAAGGGTGGTTTGAGTGTTTCAGAAGCTGCTGATCTCCTGAGATTTTCACAAACATTATCTTCTAAAGTTTACACAAAAGAAAGAGTGCAAAACAGTGAGCAACAATTCTGTGGGAGGAAACACCTTGAGGAGAGGTCAGAGGAAAAGAGCCAGATTGGTTTGTGTGGTCAAGAAGTAAATAGTAACTTGTATTCGTTCTTCACAGACAGGGAAAGCCTCCTCACCTGCACAAAATAATAAAACTTGAGGTGAATGTGCTAAACAGCACAGGAGCACACTGGGTTCTACTCCTGTCAGCCATGAACAGGAATCTTAGGGCACATGCTCATCCAAAGGGGGTGAGTGGGGGTTTACTGTCCAGCTTAAGTGAGTCTATGTCCATGATAGCCTCAAATTCCTATGTGCTGACAAGAGTCTAGACTGATGAGGTCTTTTGCTGTTGTTGTCCACTATGTGACGTTAGGCATTCTGAGATGCTTTTCTGTTCACCACAGTGCTCATTGAAGTTACTGTAGACTCCCTGCCAGCTCAGACCAGTTTGGTTATTATCCCCCAACTGCTCATCAACAAGGTTTCAGCCTGCATACTGTCCATGCATAGGATGTTTTTTGCACCCTTCTTGGTGAACTCTAGAGACTGTCATTGTAAAACTCCCAGGAGATCAGCAGTTTCTGAAATACTCGCATCAACCCACCTGGCTCCAAACATCTTGACCCCTCCCCACCCTCAACCTGCAAAACAACTAACCTGTTGAGGCACAGACTCCTGATGGTGTGTTGTGGTATCTGACTCCAAGAAGTTCTGTAAGCTGCGATGTGGTGTCTCCATAGTTTAGACATCAAAAAGATTCCCAATCGTATTGAGATCTGCAGAATTTGGAGGCCAAGTCAACACCTTGAATTCAGCTATGGTCCTCAAACCATTCCTGAACAATTTTTGCAGAATGCCAATATGCATTATCCTGCTGAAAGTGGCCCCTGCCATGAAGTAGTGTACTTTGTCTCCAACAGTGTTGTTTAGGTGGGTGTAATGTAAAAACAACATCTGCATGAATTCCAGTAGAACATTACCTAGAGCATCATGCTGCTTCCACCTGCTTGCCTATTTCTTTTAGGGCATCCTAGAGCTATCTTTTCCCCAGGTAAGTGACACACACCAGGCTGCTCACATGATGTTGAAGAGAAAACATGATTCGTCAGACCAGGCAACCTCTTTCCGCTGCTACATGGTCCAGTTGCTCACCTGTCCATTGTAGACATTTGGCTGTGGATGGGCAGTCTCACCACTCTGCGGCTATGCAGCAAGCTGTGATGCACTTTGACACCTTTCTAGCATTACCAGCAAACAAACAACAGACTGACCTTTGATTCCCATGAAGAAATGTGGTAGCTAAGCTGTTAGACTACTGATCGGAATGTCACTGGTTCGAACCCCAGGTCTACCAAGCTGCCACTGCAGGGCCCCTGAGCAAGGCCCTTAACCCTCAGTTGCGCAGTTGTATAAACTGAAATAAAAATGTAAGACACTCTGGATAAGGGCATCTGCTAAATGCCATAAATGGAAATGAGCATTGGGTTGTCATGACCCTTTTGCCTATTGTCCTTCCTTGGACCACTTTGGAAAGGTACTAATTACTGCATATTTGTACTGCATATTACCTCACAAAACTTTTCAGAGATTCATTGTCCCTTATAAGGGGCCTGAAGCCACAGAGTGGGCAGACGGCCATGCTGACCCCTGTCAAAAATGCCTGCAATGTTTACATGAGCATTAGAACTGCACCTTGGAACAATGGAAGAAGGTGGCCTAGTCTGATGAATCACATTTTCTCTTTCACATCATGTGGACAGTCCGGTGTGTGTCACTTAACTTACCTAGGGAAGAGAAAGCTCTTGGATGCACGGTGGGAAGAGTGCAAGCCAGCAGAGGCAGTATGACGCTTTGGTTCTGCTGGGAAACATTGGGTCCTGGCATTCATGACACTCGAAAACTTTCTAAACACTGCTGCAAAAACCCCTACTGGCAGCAGTATTCCTTAATGGCCGTGGCCTCTTTCAGCAGGATAATGTAAATGGTCACACTGTAAAAAATTGTTCAGGAAAATGACAGAATTCAAGATGTTGACTTGTCTTCCAAATTCCCAGGTTCTCACTCTAAATGAGCATCTGTGGGATGTGCTAAACAAATAAGTCTGACCCTTGGAGTCTCCACCTCGCAACATACAGGACTTGCTCCTAAAATTTTGTCACCCGGACACAACAGCACACCTAGAGAGAGCACAATGTTCATTTTAACATGCAAAGGGTTTGCTCAGCTGCCACACTATTACTTTCTGTGACAAGTCCAGAAGTAGATCTGTTCTGTCTATATATATTGAGGCTTCCAGTGCAAGTGGAATTAAATTCGCTATCGCTTTATACAAAAGAGGACTTGGCTATTAAAAATGAATTTAAAGACAGTGATATTTTTCTTGTCATCTCAGTGCTGTGTGGGTTTCCATCTATTTCTATTAGCTCCTCTGGTATCCTACTGTGTTGCACTCATGGCTCTGAAATTTTCACATGTGGACTGTTGAGTCAGATCCCAGACTCAGCACGCAGAAGTCTCCCTAGCCCTGTCCACTCGAATAACTTCCACATCACTATGCCGGTCGTTTCTACAGGAATAGCATTAGAAAGAGTTGCAGAATCTGTGGGGTTACTTCCCTCAAACAACTAAAAATGAGTTAACACGGCTACACCCATTCATTTGAACTGCAATACATTTACACTCACAATCCTCAGAAAGTTAAAGGGTTCAGCTGCATCTGACACATCAGATTCAGTACTGTGGTATAAACTAAGTGATATGCAGTAATATTAAACCCATGTTTTTTTTTCTATTGTAACATTAGGTATGTGTGTGATAAGTAACTAAGGTAAATTGTGTTATCAAAATGAAATTTTGGTAAATTGTTGTTTTGTGTCATAGCTGCTACAGTGAGAACAGGATTTAAATTGTAATTGTTGTGGTAACGGAAATAAAATACTTCAGAACATGCTGTTACAGCAAAATAATCAACTTGTTTTAGCTTGTTTTTCAATTAGTGTTTAACACGTACAGTGGTGTGAAAAAGTTTTTGCCTCTTCTTGATTTTTTTTTTTTGCACGTTTGTCACACTTTAATGTTTCAGATCGTCAAACAAATTTATATTAGTCAAAGAGAACACGTAAACACAACATGCAGTTTTTAAATGAAGAATCCAAACCCACATGGCCCTGTGTGAAAGTGTTTGCCTCCCCTGTTAAAACATAACTGTGGTTTAGCACACCTGAGTTCAGTTTCACTAGCCACACCCAGGCCTGATTACTGCAATCAAGAAATCACTTAAATAAGACCTGACTGATGAAGTGAAGTAGACCAAAAGATCCTCAAAAGCTTCACATCATGCTGAGATCCAAAGAAATTCAGGAATAAACGAGAAAAAGTAATTGAGATCTATCAGTCTAGAAAAGGATATAAAGCAAGGGCCCCCTAAAGCTTTGGGACCCCAGCAAACCACAGTGAGAGCAGTTATTCACAAATGGTGAAAACATGGAACAGTGGTGAACCTTCCCAGGAGTGGCCGGCCGACCAAAATTACCCCAAGAGCACAGCGACGACTCATCCATGATGTCACAAAAGACCCCACAACATCATCCAAATAACTGCAGGCCTCAGATCAGTGTTCATGACTCCACCATAAGAAAGAGACTGGGAAGAAGAGGTAAAAAAAAAAAAACAACACTGCTGAGCAAAAAGAACATAAAGTCTCATCTCAGATTTGCAAGAAAACATCTTGATGATCCCCAAGACCTTTGGGAAAATACTCTGTAAACTGACGAGACAAAAGTTGAATTTTTTGGAAGGTGTTTGTGTGTCCCATTACATCTGGCATAAAAGTAACACTGCATCTCAGAAAAAGAACATCATCCCAACAGTAAAATATGGTGGTGGTAGTGTGATGGTCTGGGGCTGTTTTGCTGCTTCAGGAACTGGAAGACTTGCTGTGATAAATGGAACCATGAATTTTGTTGTCTACCAAAAGATCCTGAAGGACAATGTGCGGCCATCTGTTCGTGACCTCAAGCTGAAGCAAACTTGGGTTCTGCAGCAGGACAATGATCCAAAACACACCAGCAAATCCACCTCTGAATGGCTGAAGAATTCAATCCTATCGAGATGCTGTGGCATGACCTTAAAAAGCCGGTTCATGCTCGAAAACCCTCTAATGTTGCTGAATTATAGCAAACGCTTGATTGCAGGTCTTGCTGCTGAGGGCGGCCCAACCAGTTATTAGGTTTAGGGTGCAAACACTTTTTCACACAGGGCCATGTAGGTTTGGATTTTGTTTTCCCTTAATAATAAAACCTTTATTTAAAAACTGCATGTTGTGTTTACTTGTTATCTTTGACTAATATTTAAATTTGTTTGATGATCTGAAACATTAAAATGTGACAAACATGCAAAAAAAAAAAAAAAAAAACAGGAAGGGGGCCAACACTTTCACACCAGTGTATATTATTAATTGAGGTGGTGTTTCTGTAACAGTGCAGAATGGTAGTAGCTAAAGCTTTGGTGATTAGCTGCTTGTCACACAGAAACTCATGTTACTTAGTCTGTACCTGTTTTGATTCCTCAGCATAAATCTGGAGGTCCTGGGAAGACGAGCCGCAGTTTCTAACTGGTCGTGTACAGGTGATGACGTGAGACTTCAAGCACTGCAGCATCCCTTTGTGAAAAGGACAGGGGTGGCATCATGAAGAAGAAAAGAACAAAGGATATGTTAAGCTCTTTAAAAAAAATAAAATAATAATAATAATAATTATAATAATAACTGCTGTACCATACACCCCCCACCCTCTTGTAACCACATAACTTTTATTTGTTCTGTATATTTTCTTTTGCTTTTAGTTGGTTATGTAGTTGGGGGAAAAAAAGGTTTAGTTGGTTTGTCGTCATTTAAATTTTTCTTATTTCTATTCAAGTGAATTTTCTTTTGGCATTTTGGAAAGTGTAGTTTGTGTTTACTGGTCATGTCTGAATTACCTTTGGTACCAATTGATGTAAAGCTCAGATTTTATGGTGTCATATTTGCACAA
The DNA here is from genome assembly GCF_030014155.1 of Tachysurus vachellii. Taxonomy (NCBI): domain Eukaryota; kingdom Metazoa; phylum Chordata; class Actinopteri; order Siluriformes; family Bagridae; genus Tachysurus; species Tachysurus vachellii. The sequence goes on from NC_083479.1 coordinate 3,028,310, forward strand.
AAACAGTGAACGATCCAGCGTTACAGCTTTGAGAGAACCCCGAGAGATAAACTGACCTAATCAATCTTAGTAGCTGTTTTTAATTCTTGTGATGTCTCATTGTCGATCATAATTACCTATTTTTGGGCAATACAAAGAGGACTCCAATATTTTTATGGTCCTTTTTTTTTTAATAAGTGTTGTTTTTGTCGTTTAGGGGGGAAAAAATAATGTATACTATGGCATTTTTTTTTTTCTCAAATGAATACATTGTGAATTCAGATTTAAGAAGAAAAAAAAAAAGGAACTGTAAATATTATTCCAGTCACTGCATATAACCTACACAGAATGGGGGGGAAAGTACATATTTTTCTGACCATGTGTCAAAAGAAATTGTTCCAGGGTGTGAATAAACAAAAAAAAATATAGGTCTTAACAGATTATTATCTAGGTGTCACAAAAATACAGTAAAGTACCCCGGTGACGAATCGGATCTATCGGATAGCTGTTTTTCGCTTGCTGTGTAAATACTCGAGCTGAATAATTTTCCAAGTGTCATACCAGCATATTTACAAACCGGTGACTACAGGGCACTGCTCACAGTCGGTTGGTGGAGGCTTTTATCTCCACTCTGGAGATTCAAGCTTGAACTTTTGAGAGAACAATGTTTCAATCCAAAGCACACTGTAGGTAGTGTTAAAGAGATTTTACTCTGTGTGACCTGACACTTTTATACTCCTGACGAAAAGAAAAGAAAGGAAAAAAAAAAAAAAAATGACTATGTTATTTGGTGGTGGTGTTTGTCCTGTACACTCGGTTCTACCTGATTTTGGAACTCGGTATCTGTACATTTCAGTTAGGCATGTGCTGATGTAAAGCATAACAATTGATCACAATACTGCTGTGACGCGCGTTTCCAGTAAGTGCGGTTACTCCGTTCTTGCTCTGTTTAGGAGAAAACTTTGAGAACGCGGCATGAGGGTCTTCTAAGGGTGCTTACTTTAGACATTTGAGTGAGTAAAACATGTTCTCAAAGATCCTAATTCACTGGATATTTGAAGATTGTGGCAGAAATCTATATTTTTTCCCCACAATGTAGTCACTTTTTAAAAATACAACATTGTGAAAATAAATGTTGTAATCTGTGATCGGACTTTTATTGTTTTTGTGATATTTTATCGTGATGTAACTGAAGATCAGCACATGCCTAGTTGCAGCTTATTCTTTTTAAATGAATCGAGAAGGCAAACCTTTTATACCATACCTCAGTGCTGTGAGTTTTAACGGTGGAAACGCTTAGAAAAAAAATGTAATTTATTTTATCAGCGAGTTAACAGGCAAACCATGCTGAACTGAGTATAAGGCTATATCATTGCACTGTGACCAGTGGAAAAGCCCTCTGACCGCTTCCTTTTTGCACATGTTGAATGCTCCTTGACCAGGGTTTCATGTATGAAGACTCCATATGAATGTCACTGCGAGGCAAGCAAAAAGAAAAGCAGTCTCTAGACCTCGGAGCTTAGATCTCATTTCATGGCTATAGCCGGCATAGACTCTAAAATATTGACATATTTTAGATACAGCTGATAGAAGACACTGAATATGTTCATGCAGAGAACCAGAGCTGCTGTGCTAACTTTTTCTTGTATAATGGACTTTTGGGTTTTGGTCAAAGATATATAACGTTTAATGAAATGATTTTAAAGTGTGGTTTGTTGAAGGTAATGATTCGATCGATGTATATTTGTACATTTGTCTCTTGTTTCCTGTATAAGTTTTTTTTTTGTTTGTTTGTTTTTCATTCTTTCTTTTTTGTTTGGCTTTGTTTCATTTTAATGTACGCCGATGCTCCAAATAACCAGGTGAAGCAAAATGCTGGATGCTTTTTACACAATCTGGAGATACGATCAAGTAATAATTTAAACAAAATGGAAAAAAAGATGACTATTGTAATGTTCAAATGTACAAGAAAAAAAAATGAAATACAATACTTACCAAAAAAAAAAAAAAAAAAAAAAAAAAAAAGGAAAAATGATGTTCCTTCACTGTTTTCGATTTGGGGGGGGAGTTGGTTAAGATTTTATGATATTTTTGTCGTTGTTGATATAGTAGTGAATATACTAATTATACTTCAATGTACTGTGTACTCAAATTCTCTGTCTCTCCATTCCCTACTGCCCGCCACACCCAAGCTTCAGTTCATCATTGTATTTAGTAGGCATGTGCTGAAATTCATATGTAATATACACACATACAATACACGGTTATTGTGGACCTGTCGAAATATTGTTTTTATATATTTATGTATACATATATATCTATAGCTCTGGCAGATTTTTGTGCTAGAGGGAAAAAAAACGGAGGTCCCATTTACGTAGATACGCTGAAGGAGGCAATCCCATCATTCTGTTCACTGGACTGAAATGTCAGTCTAAAAGAGAAGTGATTTTTATTGATTGTATTCATTTGTTTTCACTATAGTCTTGTGATAAATGCAATGATGAAACATGAAGCAACTATCGTGACATGAGTGTTTCACCTCAGCACATGCCTAGCATTTGGTAGTATGTAAAATCACGTATTGTAACAACGTGCCGTCTTTGATACCCGTAGAGTGTTTTCACGTTTCCATGGCCATTCTATCCCTCCTTTTCTCTCTCTACATTAATAGGTGCTGAGTAGACCGTCTCGGTCGGACCACTAAGGATCAAACTTTCGCGAAATTTCAGCTTTTACCCGATCGATTTGTTCACGTGGTTTTCCGACTAACCAAAGCTTTCATGAAAGAACTCAATAATAATAATGCAAATTGCAGAAGACAGAAAAAGAAGAAAATGAAGCGTCGCTTTGCAACACACCATAGAATGTTTGGTTTTTTTTAAGCAGTGTGCCATACTACCTTAAATCATAATGCACAAATTACTGTGCGTTGTAGTTATAACGAAACGATTTAAATTTTATCACTCAGCAGTAAGAGATCAGTGGAAATCTTTTAACTGATTCTAGTACAGTGCCAGTAAGCAATTAACTGTTTTGATGTTTGTACAATTTAAAAACTGTGCTGCTCTTTTTCCTATGCCTTTAAACAAATCTTTTCTTTCTTTTCCATGTATAAAGCTGTAAACATACACACTCAGTTGCCAGTTTATTGGATAACGTATCTACGAACTCTGAACGGACGACAGAAAATGGATAAAACGGGATTGGCTGCGCTGTGTCGAAGCCGTTGAAAAATTTCTAATGTACACCTACAAGCCTGTGATCGCAACACGATAATCAAATTCTGTATCAACACATCAGGTTTAAACCAATTAAACTGTTACACGTAAAACTGTAGAATAGCCTAATCTTTGTCTATACTGTTACAAAGCTTACTGCTACCAGACTACATTTCTTGGCCAAATAAATGTTTATAGCGATTATTATTACTAATTACTTAAAAATGAAACAGTGCATTTTAGAACATTTTAGTCTACTTTGCATTGTGCGCAAGAACATGTTATTATCTATAATAGAATCACTACCATGTGTCCTCTCGTGCTTTCATTCAATAACACACACCAATCACCTAGTGTCTGTAGTCTATCTGATTGGGTCTCTAACAGGACACCTACAGGTAGGTGTACAACAAAATGGCCAGTAAGAGTACAGCAAGAGTTAGCGCATTGTCGCTATGCCTGGTATACTTACACACATATAGTGTCAACGTCGTGCTGAGATTATTCCACCACTCAAATATCATCAGCTCACGGATGGACAGGGTCGAGCATCTCTAAACAGCAAAAAGGATAAGCTACACTTCGTAATTCTAAAGCTGTAATGAGCACCTAATAGGCAAATTTACCTGGTAAACATGGCAATACCTAATAAAGTGACCACTGAGTGTATATACAGCTATAACTATAAACAGTGAAAACTCTAAACTGTCTCACAAATGAAATTTACGAGTTAGCAATATTGCCCCGGCTCATAACATCGCATCGCATCCTATGTGTTACAAGACAAACCTCCACAGACCTATAAAATACAAAGTCCTCAGAAATATAACAAGCCAGAATGTTAAACATGCAATATTGTTACTATGGACAATTTTAAACACATCATTTCATTGTCTTCAAGACTTCAAGACTGGTGGGAAAAAAGAAAAAAAAAACTAGAATTGCCAAACTATAATTGTCCTTGTTGTCCTTATCTTTTAAAACTTTAATATCCAAAAGAACCTGAAAGTGTGAACATATAACTTTTCGATTAGAGCTCACACCTTATCCATGACAACAATAGGTACCGTTTAGTAAAATGTGGAAGGTGATAATAAGCACACCAGACATCTGATTTTCCTTCCGTTCACCAGTCTTTGAAATTTGGAAAAAGTTTTCTACAGAAATATCACCATGGTACGGGCGTTTACACACATCACAGGATCATAAGTAAAGAGGTACGTGATGTTGTAAGAAAATAATACACACCTGAGGGGAGGCATAATTAAGCATTAGTGCTGTTACAAACAACCTAACCTCTCATAATAAGCACTGTGACTGTATGACCGCTTAAAACCAAAACTCCTTCCACAAATGTTACATAACTTCCACATTTCCTACCAACAAAAGTCACATCAATCGTTATAGGTCTCGCTTTGTTAAATAGCAAACCTTTTAATCCGTTTATTAATCTTAGAATATGGAGCTTATGCTGTATTAATCCTTGTGTAGGAGGTTTTACTTTGTTTCGTATAACATATTAGAGCAAGTGCACCGATACTGAGCTGTTGTTCTTGGTACAGCTGGAACTACAGCCCAAGTTCTACAGAAATGATGCACACCTTCTGACCAATCAGATTTTAGCATACAACTGCACTGTGGTATAAATTAATTTATACTTTTTTTAAATAGGTCGGCAATTAGTCAGGTTTATAGGTGGAGGAAAACAAACATTCAAATGAATAGGTGCTGTGTCTATTTGGCATATTTGCTTAAAATAAAAGCTAATGCTCAAACAGTTAAGCTGAATTTTGGGTATAATTTAAATTTTCTCCTCTAAAAGACTTTAAGGTAGAATGGCTATGTTGCTTTAAGTTTACAGCTAATGAATGTTACACATTAAACTAGAATAGTCAACTGATTTAAGGAGAGAGAGAGAGAAAAGTTTTTTTTGTTTTTTTTCACAAAAATCCTTGTAGAAAATATGAGCTATAAGGTGTTTTGGAGCATAATATCCAGTTATGGTATGCTCTTAAAACTTGAACATCTAAATTTATATGTTTGCATATACAATGGTCACTAAATAGCTTTTTGACAAATCTCTCATCTTTTTCCATCGTCCCATTTTGACTAAAGCCGCAGTTCGTTGCTTTTGAAGCAATCATCGGGAACACCGCAGGCTTCAATTTAGGTGATTAAGGAATCTGATTCCATGTAACTTTGTGAAAAACTTTAAAGTGCTGACTGTTACCCAGTGAGTTTTTTGTTGTTTTTCTTTGGCTTTCATTTTCAAGTTGGCTGAAAAGTAGGCATGTGCTGATTCATTGTGTGTTATTATATATGTGTATAGTGGCTACTTTATTCCATTTTGGGCAAAATTCTAGCACAATAGGTCCTTTTCCAAAGCCAACACCATACCTACATTTTCCAGGCCATATCATAAACGTAAAACAGTTCAATCAATCAATCATTATATGAAAATGTAATAGTGTACATGTCAACTATTAAGGCAAGATATTTTCAGCTGTAATGTCACAGCCCATGCCACAAGGCTTCCCCCTCACTAGTTAGAAACTTTCATTTCCTTCCCCTCATGTCCTGACACTTGCCTGTCTTCAAACAGTAACAACCTTTTAATGGCAAGAAACTGATGTCTGAAAGCATCTTTCAGGTCCTCTTGTATGGCTTGCTCAAGCCCTGATGTAAAAATACAAATGAAAATAAATGACTAAAATCATAATGTTTATGGGGTTGGGGATTATCTCATGCCTCGGATGTGGAAAGTATACTTTTATATTTGTATTTTCAAATATTAATAATAATAATATGAAGAATGAAATGAATATCTAAAAGGATTCCATCATCTACAGTGGTTCAGAAATCAATGTGTGTTGGGGGGGAAAAAAATAAATAAATAAAGTCAAGCGTAATAAATATTTTATTCCTTTCCAATGTTATTTTGTTCATCTAAATAATGAACGTAGTAGCGTATGGTCTTAATTATATTACTAATACGATAAGATAAAAGCCCACATGTATGTGCTGCGGTATGTAATGTTATTTCATCTCTTTCTAAGATTCCTGATACTAGGACCAAGGTTTCTTAATAAAACAAGGGACATTTTCAAAGCTGCATATTTACACTTACAGGCTACTTTAAGAGGAAAACCTGTAGCACTGTTCATTCGTCCAATTATCTAATCAGCCAATCATGAGGCAGTAGTGCAATGCATTAAATCAGGAAGATGCTCATCAAGAGCTTCAGTTAATGTTTCCATGGGGTGGGTGGATGTACTGTAGATGTGCGACCGAAGCGACTTGGGTTGAGCACCGTTATAGGTGCCAGCTGATCATCTGGGATTTTCATGCACAACACACAAAAACAACATTTACAAACACCTTGCTGAGAGAAGACAGATTTGTTGGAGCTGATGGGCACGACACACTAATGTTTGAGTGAGATGACGGCAGAAACACACTTTGGGATCTCTACAGCGTACACACACTTACCAAACCTGAGATTTATTTGATTTTTTTTTTTACTTTTCTGTTCAGCACACTGGTTATTTACCATAGCCTTCCTGTCAGCTTGAATTATACCTTACAACAGTTATTCCATCAGCTGCTGTGAAAAGCAGCTACTACAGAATTACTTAGTACTGAGCAGACAGTATTTGGGTGACGAGTCCTTCGCCGGCACCGCAGCCACATGGCGCTATGTATGTGTAGTGCGGAAATAAGTGTCTCAGAAACAGCAGCAATCCTGAGGTTTCTAAACGCTGAACAATTACTGGACATGCTGTACACAGCTTTTGCATACTTGAGAATATGGGGGTGAAAAAATTCCTAGGCATGGTATGGAATTAGATAGTTTGGATAGTGGATTAGAAGTTTGTCAATTTTTGATACGAGCGAAGACGAGAATTTTATCTTTTGCGTTTATGTCTAGATTTTGTTTTTCCCCCTTTGCATATTCCAACAACCTTCATATACAAAAAGATGTCAAGCAGAGTTAAATGTTTGCACAAGTGGTACTTCCAGTGAGTCTGTGCCACTTCCTGAACTTGCGCTCAATGTGCCAAAAGATCATGTGTTTTGCACTGGCCTACCTGTCCTTCCTGGTTCTACCACAGAACTATCTATCACTAAAGTATGGGCATTGATAAGCTGCAGTAACTAATCTATGTCTTACATACTTACATACTAAGTTTTATTGCATCGTGACGAGGGCTAGAAGGAAAAATACTTATCTGAAGACTCACCATCAATGTGCAAGCTTAGAGAGGTTCTTTGCTGACCACAGCTGACCTCATGAACTGTCTTTTACACGTTTTTGGAAAAAAGCAGCCAGAAAGATTCTTGAAATGCACAGAAGCACGAAGTCTTATTCATTTACATTACTTGTACTGCATAGAGAATATTATAGCGTAATGCAGTTTAGGCTCCTTCATCAGAGCAGCTGCCCCGTCTCACCTAGCACAGCATGCGCTGGCACTCTCTCCTGGTCTAGGTCAATGACTCCTGAGCTACTTTTTAATAAGCTTTATTAAAATAACTTTTAATAACTCTCCTCCTTTGTAGAGCAGCAGGCTCAGTAACACAGACTGATACGGTGCCAAGTCGGGCCAAGGACATCTCTGTTTTTGAACTCACAAATGCATTCCTTTTCTCCTTGGCTCTCTTAAGCACTCAGTCTTCTAAATCAAGGTAAACGGTGTTCATTTCCTGCACGGGCGATATTAATCAATAATTAGTTGGTAGACGTGCCCACTCAGCATGTATCATCAGCTGGTGCTTTGTTATTTCTCCTGAGTCCTTTATTCATTATGTCAAAACAAAAACCAGGCTGACCTCCTATAATCTGGTGCCAAGTTAATTATAAGCGTTAACGAAGAGATCTGAGAGTTGCCTTCCATCTTTGTGGCAGGACAGTGTGAAGTTTTCAAATCCGTCCTGCAAGAGTCAGATTTTTTTTTTTTTTTTTAGTCTGACTACGTCCACAGGAGGGAGCCGAATTCAGAGTCGCGAGCGTGGTGTCGAATGCTAACGTTTTGAAATATGACTGTCAAACTTAATCAGCAGTGGTTTAGCTGTGATGGGGAAAACTATTGTATTGTGTTCCGTCAGTGGAATCATCTGCTTTTGTTCTTCTCCTGTCTCATTTCCCCCTCGTCTCATTACCACGTCTTAGATTGCTGCTGAGAATTACAGGAGCCTTCATTATTATGGACGTTATGAATTAATTCTACCTGCCACCTCTCTCGCCCTCTCCCTCTTTTTCTCTTGCTTGGTATGTCTCAGCATTCCGATGTCAGCAGACTTCGCTGTTTCCCTGTTCTTCCTCCATCCTATATTATACGTCTGCGTGTACACACACACATATTACACACACGCATGTATTTTTGGTCATCACAGATCACAGTTGCTGCTCTGTAACACTGGTTTCATTTTAATCAATCGAATCAGCGTGGTGGTCATTATTATACTTAAACCTCTCAATCTGCTCTCGCCAAAAGAGAGAAAATGAATTGTCCAGTTAACTCAGCTTGGCAATCAGCCTTCCTTTAACTTTCCAAACTCCTCTTATTCTGCTTTCAGAAACTCCATAATGACATTTTCTACCTCATGAATTTTGGTGAATACGAAATGAATATTCTCATAAATGGATATTAAGCTGTGGGGTGCAGCTACAGCATAAAAGAAATTCACATTTTTACTTAAGCTGTACAATAACTCGGCAAATAATCCAGTGATTTATTATACTTGGCTCTATGCATTACTTTATTAGCGCTCCATGGCAGTGATCTATGGATAAAAATACATGGTCCTGATATATATGCTGTCAAATCAGTCTTATTAAATTTTAATCTGTTCGGAACTATCCCTTACCAAAATAGCCGAACATTATTAACTTTAGATGTCACGAGTGTGTGTCGTGTAGCAGAAAAGAATTAATCACTCATTTAGATATTTGACATGTCAAATATACGTTCTAGTAACATTCTCTTCAAAGGGCAAGTCTAAGTTCATGTCCAAGTCCAAAGTTGCTCTACTAACTGATAGCAAAAAATGTTATTTAAAAAAATGTGTATTAATCGCCGCCTGAGTTCAGTTATATCAGTGTCGGTAGCCTCATTTGGTTTGGTTCATAAACAACAGGTTAATGAACTTTTCTCAGCCAGGAAGCCTTCTATCTGTAAAATGAATTTCATGGACCTCATGTGAACATTCAAATATTAAGATCATTATTTATATGTGTACAATAATATTCTGGAGATTTATTGGAGATATAAAGCCTCAACTTTCCATTTCCAAAACACCAAGATCCAAGTTGACATGATTTAAAACTCTTGGACACCCTGGATGTGTTTAACAATCCCCTGTAGGTCCCCGAGTGTCCCTGGACAACACTTTGTGAGAAATGGCAGTGAAAGAATACCACACCAAGCTGAGACAGCAGAAGTACAGTAAAATGTGAGTAACAGTAAAAACTATTGACACTGCAATTTAATAGCTTCAGCGCATATCCAATTGCTGTCGCTACAAGTTTTGAAACCCGCATAGTTTGGGATTAGGGCAGAGATGATGTATAGGCTACTCATTAAAATTCAACTGCAAAATGACTGTCAAGACAAACAAACACCATGTGAAACAAATTCAAGAATTCTAACTGATTTACAGGTCATTACGTTTGAGTGCAACATTCTCCACATTGGTTGTCTCATTTCTAGCCAAAAACATATACACGATATTTGTACCACGACTGGCGGCTTAGCAGATTGTGGATGCTTCACAATGAGACAATGATACTACAATGCATTGAGAACATTTAGCTATAACACAGATATATGATCCAGCAGCCAGCTTGATGAACAACTGACCAAACCTTGCTGTTACCAAATTACACCCCCTGCCAAAGAGCAATTACTGGGCTCTCAAATGTTTAGATCACAATTCAAGCTGCACATTAAGCATAATAATTTTAAAAAAACAACATTTTTTTTCAGGCAAGATTGAAACTGAACTTCATCTGTCATTTTGCAATTTGATTTCCTTCATATGGATGCATTAACTGACTCTAGAGGTACAGACTGCACCAATTAACATAAGCAGGTGTCATACATTTAAAAAAAGCTCCCTGCAAGAGCTTAGTGTGTAGCGCCTGCCATGCCGGTACAATCATCCCACACGCTGGGAGTCAAGACCACACCGCACTTACCCATGAACACACAAACACACTCTCATCTGTTTAATAAGTGCATCTGAGCTTATGACTTTAAGCTGCCTACCAGAAGATCTAATGAAGTGATGCTTACTCGCTGTTAGAGCTGAGGCAAGTCAGCCTGATTGGCTGTGAAATGAGTCCGAGCTGAGGCGAACCGACTCGTATGCATATTCATGCTCCGGCGTACAGTAGGGCACCGGCTTTATAAGGGACTTGTTTATGAAGCCGCAGGACGCCTGCGCACACCTTGCAGTGCCTCGACTCTCATTAACAGCAATTAAGCTGCAGTCTGAAGCACTGGCATGCTTAATTGGCAATTACTGATACGCCTGATAGGGATGCAAGTGTCAGGACTATGTTTAGAATTAGCTGAGGTAAACATGCACACTGTGTTGGTGAAGAAATCAGAAAGTAACAGATGCGAAACTGAACTTTGAGGTCAAAGCTTCCGGTGCCAGGAATTTAATAATACTAGGCTCTGCTCGAAGCAACATGCAGCACATTAACCACCTGCAGGTAGAGAGCTGTGATCAAGGGCTCTACAGAGGTGTCCAGGGTGGGATCAAATAATGAACTTAGGACTTGTTTGGCCACTGAATTACTTTTTTCTACTCTTATAGAGATAGTAGAATCCCCCAGTACATCTCCAAAGCCTTCTAACTTTCTAAACACTTCCAGAAGTAGTACACCATAGATATGATATCAGAGGGAAATTTAGACTCTCATCCCCCATCTCTTTAGGCACAGCCTAGTTTTCAGTAATTGATGTGACATATTGACGGGCACTCTCCTGCGGCTAGAGAGCCCAGAGCCTGCACTGCCTTCCAGCTTGTTAATAATCGCTGATTAAAAACTAGTTAAGAGCCCATGAAGACTAAAATCTGCATTAACCAAATGACCTTCTGGAAGGGGGAACCCACACACACAGAGCTTCAGCACCAAGCAGCGAACTGATATCAGGCTCGTCTATGAAGATGGGTGTTAATAAGAAAGCAAAGATAAGTGTAGGGTACAGGCAGGGTCTATGATTGCACATTGCTTTTTATTTGTTCTCAAAATGTCTTCAGCCAATATCTTCCTTTGCTATTTGCCGGTGCCACTTTTTCTTTTATCTTTATTGAGCTGTTACTTACCTGTGCGGTGTGCCGGCAAATGTCTATAATAACCTTTGAGTTGTGGCTGATCTAATGTAATTACATTGTTGCGGTCCATCCTTGACCCCAATTCGGTGGAATAATTAAGGTCTAGGGACTCTCTAATTTGAGAAAGTTATGCTTGCACAAAAGCTTTTAAGGTCAGCCAGGCAGAAGTGTAAACTCAGATTTCCACCCAGGTCTGAAGAATCCAAGTGAGCAAATTTATAGCACATTCTGCTCTAATTCTCAGCCACTAACTTATATTTAGCCTTCACATCTTATCATTAGAGCCAGATGTTGAGGCCCTTGAGGTAAATGTTTGTTTTTTTAAATAATAGGATGGGTTCTCAATCCTACACTAAATTACCCTTTTATTGTTTCTTGACTTGCATTCAAAAATGAACCCACTATTCTAAACGTGTCCTTTTTAGCAATGCTAATAGAGAGCATTCAGAGACTACTGCACATTATTGCTGCCCAGCATCAGTCTATTAAAACACTGCATGTTGTTTAAGTGCCTCATCTGGCAGCAACATGTGCAGCTTCCTGCTTATTCATTATTGTTATTATAGTGAACGATCTCTCTCTAAACCTTTATACACACACCACCACATCGCTATTTTGGTTCAAGCAAATGCTACTGAGGAACACGTACAGGAAAGCAGAGAAAGAATAAGAATGCATTGATTATGGTATTGAAGCTGCTGATAGACCCTGGAGCACCCAAGCCACTTATGTTGCACTGCTCAGACATGAGCACTATTTTAGTGGCCTTATAGGTGATATAAAGTCCCCAAAAACATTGTTGCTTCTTAGGTGTTTGCATGACAGAGATTAAGTGTGCTACAAATACCACTATAGTCTTTTTCCATAATACATAAATATTATGTAATAATATATAATAGTATAATATTAAATATTATGCCCCAAATAGTTCAAGTCCTTCAGCAGGGACCAGAAACTGGTCAACTTTAACCTCATGCATTTTCATGAGATGTTGGTAGTGGTACAAACTATGCAGAATTGCTGGATTTACTTAGTTAACAGGGTGAGGAGCAAAAACAATTCAGGAGACTTCCAATTAGAGCCACTGCACCTTCAGAATCAATGGAAAGGTGCTAGCTTGGCTACATTAGCCTACATTTGGGGCATGGCTGTGGGGATTTGTGAAGTCAGGCACTGATGTTGGGCAAGGAGGGAGGTCCGGATTGCAGTTACCGTTCTGGTTCACGATAAAGGTGTTCAGTGGGGTTAATGTCAAGGTTTAGTGCAAGACATTTAAGTTCTTCTACTCCAAATATGGCAATTTATGTCTTCATGGAGTTTGCTGTGTACATTGGCATTTGTCAAGCTGGAACAGGTTTGGACCTCTTACTTCTAGTGAAGGGAAATTATAATGTCACAGTATACAAATACTTCCTGTAAACATTGTGTAAACATCTCACAGTTAGCATGGGAGCTTATAGGGATCAGGTAAGAAGGGCTGTAATCTGTGACAAGTCCAGGATGACCTTATCCTGTTGCCACTGCAAGCCTAACTAGGAAATGTGGAAGGAAAATGATCAAAATCTAGTCTTACTAAGGAGTATTTCTTTTGTTTTTTTCCCCAAAAGGTTTGGGAATTACAGTATGACTAACATGGAGAACTTAGTCTACCATGTTTTGCAAAGCAGAGAACTTAAATTAGTTCACGAGAGGCTAAGATTACTGAAGAGGTTCTGTAGATGCACAAGATTGTCATCTGAAACCTGCGCTTAAAGTAATACCTGCGATTCCTAGAGGATTCTGTTCACCTTCGCACACTGTAAACAGTTGCTTACTTGTTCAAAGCAATATTTTTACCTCTTCATTATGTAATGACCGTGATTCTGCATGATGCGATCCTATTTTCTAACAAATTCCATTTTATAAACAGCAGTAGCATTTTATACACAATAAAGGGTTAATTACACAATAAAGGGTTGCAATGGTTTTCCTGACTACCACAACATCCTAATGTCCGATATGTGTCATGTTTATTGTATTACTTTACATTGTTTGTTCTGTGGCTGAGGTCAGAGAACCTTTGTAAACGTAATATTTGGCAGATCTAAAATCTATTCAAAACAGCAAAAAAAATTTCAGTTTGCTCAGTGTTTAAACATTTGTGGCTGATTATTTTTCTCTCTAGTTTACACAGCGATGTTTCTGCTTGCCTGGTAATCATGTTGTCTATTAATGCAGAAATCACCTCTGTCGCTCTAACTGAAGCAGCATTTGTACATCGTTTAAAAGACTGAATGAAACACTGAAAGGAAGGTTTAAAAACATCTGCTCACTTCAGTTTCAACAGTATTTGCAATATTAAGATATTTTATTCTTCTGCCTTGGTTGTGTACCTGCACTTTATAAAGACACGATGTATTTTTGTTTATGCAACTTGAAGTTCTAAGTAACACCCTATAAAAAAATACTACCACCCGTTAAAATGGCTAATTTTGGCATCCACCTAAATTATGAATCTTTATTGTCAGGCCCGCAGACCAATGAGATATTTTCAGTCCTAACTGAACTTCAATACGGTTGTGTTCTGCACAGCAGTCTGGAACTACATGCATGACAATGTTATTAAATGTCAATAATAAATGCAAAGACGTGCAGCGTGCAATCTTCTCTGCCACCCCTTACCCATCTTGTACACTACAGGAGCAGCCTGCAAACACGCAATGCAGTAATACTTAACTAATGCTTTCATAATGATGAATTAATACATGCACTAATCCTGAGCGTATCAGGAAATCATGAAGCGTATATGTATATATTAACAGCCTCTGAGTCATATATAATATTGGCGCTAGCTAATTATAAACATCTTGTTGACTCACTCTGACTTAATATCATGAACAGTTGGGCAATATGACAAAAATATCACAATATCAAATGTGTACAAATGCATCACAATATATTATTCTGCTTAAATACTGCCAATTTTGCTAAGATTTATTTAGTAATTATATATATATATAGATACGTTCTCAGGTGTGCATCGTGACAATTTATCACAGTATGAATATTATTTAAATACATCAAGCAGCCCTTCAGACCAAATAGATTTACACACTAAAAAATATATCATTAACATTCTTAAAAGTTTGTTTGAAATTAATCTTGGTAGATTTAAATCACCCCTGAATCCGATCTGAACCACAGAACATGATATAAATAAGCTTGAAGTATACACATTATTACATAGTGTACTGCCCTTGCACGTGTGAACGGATCTACTTCCTGTGGGATCACCACCACACACGTTTGAGCTCCATACACCTTTCTGGTGGTGTCTCAAGTTTTGTCCTACGCAGTCAATAAAATACACCCCATATGATCTTTACTAACAGTGTATAAGGCAATATATTAATTAACAATATGAGTTAACAAGAAGTTAATATGTAAATCTTAGCAAATTTAATGGATATTCATATAACAGGTTGTTCATGTTACATGCTTCATTATTTCCTGATCAGGATTAGTACATGTATTCATTCGTCAATTATTTGTTATTTGTATTAATATATTTTTTATTGTCTCAAGGTTTAGGAATTGTTTCTATTCTAGCACACAAGATGAGATGGAAGGGCAGCATTGCAGTGCATTCACATGCCCTTTGTGTAACCTTCATGCACCAGCTATAGAAAATTGGAAATTGCACTATGGTGGTGGAACTATAGAAGGAAGCTCCTAGCTATTTGAATATCAGTCTTGCAAGGGAATATTTTAACTGCATATTTTAATCTGGTGTGTGAAAGTGGAAAATGACCTGGGAGCGCTGTGTGTATATGAATAAGCAGAATTGCCATGGCTCACTGCTGACCTGTTCCAATACTTCAGTCCCTCTTTATAGGTCGTCTTTTCATGATTTAAAGTGTGAAGAAAGAAAAAAACCTTGATGTCCGTCATTGTTGGAGCTCGAACATTGCTTCCGTATGCCAAGAACAATCGCCACTTTAGATATCTCAGGGATGAATTCTCCACTGTGGCCTTCTGTTTGAAGGTTGGCCTTTCTATTCTGTCCATTTCAGAAATACAGAAACCATCAAACCCGGCACAATAGCGTAGAAAGCAATTTGCTAACAAATGTTTTGACAATGGCTTTCCTCTTTCGCCCCGGCATTCAGAGATGTACGCACAATTTAATACCCACAAACAATCAGCGCTCTGAATGGATCCACAGATATTTCTCTCATTATTGTTCCCGAGCTATGGAAAGGCAGTCAATGGTCCATATCACGTAAAATACATTATCACACGCTGTCATCCTCTCCCTTGGTACGAAGCTTAATTAATTCCAGCTAGGACCAAACAATATTTGCAGGCTTGGTCAGGGGTTATTATGAAAGTCTGTAGTTAATTGTTTTAAGACGGCTTCCCTTGCATACACAAGTGCGTAGAAAGCGACAACGTACTTCAAGCGTTGCGGTGTGCAGCGAGTGTGGAAATATTAAAATGCTGCTTTAGGCCTGAGGGGACAAAGTTCCAACCAACCGAATCAACTCAAGTATGAATTTGTTTCAATACAGAAATCACAGAAGCAGCCTGTACATGAACTTCCTATAGCATAACGACTGTAATAAAAGAAATGAACATTTACAGAGAATTTGTGCGATAAATGAGCCAAAAATATTTCCAAAGCTGAGTTCATATTTGATGAGAAAGAAAGCAGTTTTGCGTGTAATACAAAAAGCCCTGCCCGATCCCTTGATAATCGCACATTCGAGCTGCTCGACAAGGAGTTGAAATTGTCCTACACGGCGGCAAGGAAAGTTTTTAAGACTGGAGAAAATGCACAGTATAAAACTGTGTAAATTGGGTGACTTGAAAGTGTCAGCCTTTATCAGCCTTAAAGAAATTCAGGAAGCATTTTAGTACTAAAAGCAGCTCCTAAGCCTGCAGAAACATGTACTGCTGCCTGCAATCTGCATCACAATGCTGTGGATGTGTCTGAAATATTTCATAACAATGAGCTTTTAAAAAGATATCATCTCGATTGTGAGGGAAAAGCAGAACTGTGAAGCCAGACTGCGATGCACTAATAAAACAGACAATGCAATACCACCGCAGAGGAAAGCTTTATGCAACTATCTATTACTTGGCCACAGGAAAAATAGGAGTTATGCAGCTTGGATGACCTGAATGTCTCTGTCATCTTTGAAATAGGTTATACATCAACCCGTAAAAGCCCTCTCATGATGATATACTGTTTCCTGTATAAATTCACCAACCAAGTGTAAGTGTTTCACCAACACATGGAAAGTTACATTAAATGCAACGATAAATAGCTATAACAAGTATTTTAAATTGTTTTTAAAAAAAGAGCTTTATCAAAAATGGAATAATACACTGTGATAAACGATGAGAAAAGAACCACCTTCACATCAGATCCATGTTTTCCTAGAACAACAGCGAAAGGTACTGATGGTTTACTGAGAACTTTAGATGTACAATAAGATTTATAAGGGCTATTATTACAGAATTACATCCGCTCTAATCTGTGTAATATAGGCCTGACTCATTCAGAGCACCAGCATGGTGTGTGTTGGTATTCTGCTCAGAGAGCTGTGCAGGCCAGACAGTGTCACTGTTAATTAAACGCCTTTTTGAGTAATCCAGCACTGCCGTGAGAATCTGGGCTTTACCTTCTCCTCTCATTTCTCTCCTTGCAGGTTATTAATCATGATGGCATTTGATGCTAAAACAAAGAGTGATACACAGAGCTGGAGCACTCTTACTCTCTCTCTCTCTCTCACACACACACACACACACACACACACACACACTCTCTTGCTTGGCATGCCACCGATCCTTCGCACCCGGCATCAGCACTTTCTTGAAAACGTGCAATCATCATATCACTTTTGACATGTACAAGAGCACGGCTGTCATCGTCAGGCTGGGAGCGAGGGCAGCTGTCTTGGCATGCCTTTTTTCATCATTTACTCCCTTCAATCTGGTTTGGGTCCTCTGGATCTGACGCTAACCTGCTCACTAGCGTGCATCAGGAGATGGATAAAAACTAGGGATGAAAGTGAAATGCGTCAAATTCTAGCCATGAAGTGCGCTGGATCAGGCATACACACCATTCTTCTGGCTACCGAGACATGTAGTGACTTCAAACAATATACAAGGTTTATACACTAGCTCTGTAATAAGGGTTTTTTTCTGTTTAAGGAGGTTTTCCCATTATGGTTAGAGATTCTTTCAAAAAAAAGTGTCTTTCAAAGAGGCATTATGAAGATATACTGAAACATATTTAAGAAATAGGTCATTATTATGGCTAATAGGGCTCAAACTACGAAGGTTACATGACTTTACCAGAAAAACCAATGGCTCAGAAACACAATTTGCACCTTATCCCAGGTGTTGGGTTAATGATTTATCAACCCCTGCTTGGTAAATCTGGGCAATTTATTTTGTTTTGTTTTATTTTGCACATGCAGTATTTGGGATTAATTTAAATCACACACAACAGATGTATTGAAGTAACAAAAAAGCATAAACCCATAAAACAAGCCCTTAGGCCTGTTTACATTATTGTATAGTGTCAGTGGTGAAGAGAAAGCCATTGTTCACACAGTTCACACTGCATATGTACAAGATTTACATAAACATTCTCTAGACATCACGTCAGAACCCAAACATTCCTGTCTTTCAGGATTTCAAGTCAAACTTTAGTGTTTAGGGATTTTATTCTGATTTTTATGCTTTTATGTCTAGAATAGTATGAATTCTTGTTACGTATGTGAGATGCTAGTATATTTAGCAGAGGCAGACGGACATGAGAAATCTGTCTGTTTATATTACTAACTACTGTATGCTACTGCAGTGCGTCATTAAATAAAAACAAGTCTAATATACTGTAAAATGTACCCTATTAACTGCTTTGGCTTGGCTGTCACGACCCCTAGTTTGGGGACCCCAATAATACACTTTATATATTGGTTTGTTTTTTTGTTATATGGCATTAAATCGCTGTAAAAATAGCATTTATTTTGTACCACAAAGGACAGATATTCTTGGTTGCCCAGACTACAGATGACACAAAGTTATCACTTCAACAATCCGTTTAGTGGCAGAAACAAAATCTGCACTTGTCTTGCATAGCCCCCCTCACCCCATGGCTTCATCTTGACATCACCAGTCAGGTCTGAAAAGAAATCAGACAAGCCAGTGAGCCAAAGAGCGCGGCTCCAAATTACGCTTTTACATGTAATAACTTTGGAAAAATAAATCCAGGCAGCCCGCCAGACCCCGGGCCATGCATCGTGGTTAAGAGTGGGGTAAAAAAGCACTCACCACAGAATGTGATCTCTGTCAAAGAGGAC
The DNA here is from genome assembly GCF_030014155.1 of Tachysurus vachellii. Lineage (NCBI taxonomy): Eukaryota > Metazoa > Chordata > Actinopteri > Siluriformes > Bagridae > Tachysurus > Tachysurus vachellii. The sequence goes on from NC_083479.1 coordinate 3,047,205, forward strand.
ATTAAATATTGATCAAGCAAAAAGCTGGTCAATAAGCTGAGATTCGGATGGAGGCCTTCAGTGGCCAGTCTGTTACCATTCCCAGCCGGATGCTGTAGATCTCAGGATCGGGACGACAAATAACTCACGAAAGGAGACAAAGAGACGCGAGAAGGATGGAGTATGCACTTTGCTTTACAAAGCAGTGTATGCTCTGGGCTAACTTTGATATGATGATGAATTATCTGTCAGTAGCTTTTCCCCCTCCTGTTAAAGTATGAAATGTTTTGACCTCCAAATCTCTGTTCTCAGGTCTGCGGTGCTGTCATAGCCGCTCACTGATATTTTTTTTTCGTCAAGGTCCTCACAAACAGGCTACCACTCATTGCTCAATTCCACCTGATTTAAACTGTAGTAAAGAGTATAGAATGGACGTCACCTCTGCTTTCGACCCCACTTCTGAACATTTCAGCCATAAACAAGGTGGGCCAAATTAAAGTAGTACAGTAGTTAGGTAGTCAGCGGCCTGTAATAGAACACTGACACTGATGCACTCTTATAGATTACAAAACTGGGGTCATGGGACTTCATATCCTTCATAAATTGTGGGAAGGAGGGTGTGTGTGAGAAAGAGACTTTATGGCCGAGGGTTGTTTGTTTCTGAATCTAATGCAAAATTCAAAAGAACCATATAACAATTGCTATCATACAGATACTAAAAATGTCTTTTGCATCGTTATTAACCACTTAATATCATACACATCTACATCATAAGACCCTTATCATAAAATCCTAAAAGTCATTAAAAATACAACTCAAACATCCACCCTCCGTGCTCACACACAGTTTTCAAAGTTTGTGAGATGATTGTGATTGAGAAGTTTCTCTTGTTTCCTAAGCACTGTCTTATGACTGGGGGGCAAAAGGCCAGGCCACGTCATTCATCATTTCCACAGCAACTGCCCCTCTATTGGACATCTGTGCAATCAGCGGCCCATCAGACCTCGAGTCAGGCTCGGCTGCCTTTGTCCCGTTTCTGCTAGCCGTCATCGGCAGATAAGATTATCACTGACAACCCTGACTCCCACCCGAGCACATCCGTCTGGCCCAGAATGAAAGAGGGAGGGGACCCTCTGATTTATTTTTTCTCCCTTCCTTTTTTTCCTTCTTCATTTTGTATTTTATTTATATCCCTGTCTCAAGAAGATGCCTCTTGCCTGTCTTGTCAAGCCGGGGCTCTTTTTCCTGAACTGTTGAGAGGAATTGCCTTTCAGAACCCAATTTGTCAAGGGCAAACTGTGGGTCCCTTCAGACAAGAGCCTTTGACAGCTACATTTACGGCAGATCAGTGGCAACTTTATCAAACAATAAATCAGATGGATCGGATGCCCATATCTAAGATAAGACATTAAGAAGATGGGGAGGAGGCAACTGAATAGAACAGTGAGTAACTAAAGGAATCACCTGTCATGAATGAATTCATTGCTCCTGAATTAAAGGTGTGTAGCTATTAGTATTCAGACATCTGCTTATGTGTAGATTCCCTAGAGCTAAATATTCAACAAAATTCATCATGTTTATCACTGTATCTGAGCTCCAGGTAAATGACTTAAACTGAAACAGAACTGAAGACTGACCAGCGGCTCACCTAATCATATAAATATGCTCACAAGCTCAGAGGGAGGGTCCAGAAAAAACAAACAAAAACCAAGACCTTTCTAGTCTAAAGCTCAGTCATCATTTCTGTTCTTTTACTTATTCGTCCACAGTATCGTGATAATATCCCAAAATATGCTGCTGCGTGTTTGTTTAGGATGGGGAATTGGCTGGACAGTGCAGAACTCCAGAGAGACTATTCATAGCGTATCTGACGTCCAGATGAACTCTCCGGATATCAGATGTGACAGATACTAAGGATACAGACTGGAAGGGCCAGAGAGGGAGATAGGAAGGAGCCAGAGAGCCATGCATTATTTATCTACAGCTAAAATTAATAAGGCCCGATTCATCATCGTCTCCTCCTTCTCTGAATTTTTAATAGGCTGACAAGAAGAACCGCCCATGATCTGCTACAGAGAAAGTCGACGTCATGCAGCAAGAGTCAATTTCTTACTAGGTCGAGACTCAGTAAACAATTTAATAGCAATAAATGCAGACATATTCATTTAAAGCTAACCCCAACTCCCTAGTAGGTGAAACATTCACCGTAAATAAAACTTGGTTATTCTTTAGAAAGTGCGACAATGTGCAGAGTTAATTTAATGCCTGAAACTGTATTTTGTCAGAATAGTAATTAGTTAACCAGTAAACCTGGACACGTTATTAGCAGCTACTGTATCAGAAGTCTTTTCATTCATGCAGTGTTAGTTTTCGACGTAACTTAAGTGTCTGTAATGTAAACCAGGGGTATGTCGTCTGCGAGCTACCAGTTGCCCACCTCTGAACAGCTTGCCTAAAGGTTCATAGAATATGTACAAAATTGATCAGATCAAATTAACTCAATAAACCCCGGCCTTTTCCGGTGTCGGACCAAAATCTGACTCCGTGGAAAATCCCACACACAGTTCAACCCAGCGGTTAATCAGTCGATTTTGCACACAAGCTAGCACCAAGACAAATCCAAGCTAAGCACAAATCCAAGTAGTTTGGATAAAGGATAAAAAAAAACACATGGCGGATCCAGTTGACTTGGAAGCTGCTAGGGATTCGACAGCGTTAGGAATAAAGCTACCAATGAATATATCTGCTACATGAAGTAAAGTACTGTTTAATATTTCCCGCTACACTTGCATACGAATGCAATAAAAAATACTATTATTTGATCATAAAGTCAATGTCAGGTCTCTGTCTCAAAATTAATATTACCTTCAATATCAAAGGTGTTCCTTTTTTTTTTTTCTTTTTTTTTAATTATAATCTTTACTTTTTCAGTCTTGCTGAAGCCATCAGACTTGCCATGGGACTTGTAAGTAATTTGCAATTTGCAGACACTCTCTCACTCACTCACTCATTTTCTACCGCTTATCCGAACTACCTCGGGTCACGGGGAGCCTGTGCCTATCTCAGGCGTCATCGGGCATCAAGGCAGGATACACCCTGGACGGAGTGCCAACCCATCGTAGGGCACACACACACAATCTCATTCACTCACGCAATCACACACTACGGACAATTTTCCAGAGATGCCAATCAACCTACCATACATGTCTTTGGACCGGGGGAGGAAACCGGAGTACCCGGAGGAAACCCCCGAGGCACGGGGAGAACATGCAAACTCCACACACACAAGGCAAAGGCGGGATTCGAACCCCCAACCCTGGAGGTGTGAGGCAAACGTGCTAACCACTAAGCCTCCGTGCCCCCCAATTTGCAGACAAATAACAGAATTCATGTCAATGACGAAATCTGACAATAATAACTGACAAGTTGGGTCAACAAAACTGTCACGTTAAATCAATTAACTCCACTCAACAATTACAATGCTGCTGTTCAATAATTGACTTTTTTTTTTTTTTTTTAATAGTTCACACACAAATGGCTGATTCAGCTGGTTTGGTTTATGGCAATTAGCTATGTAAAAAAACATTACTAATAATACAACACGAGCACGTCATGACCACCTTAATTTTGCAAAGTAGCTTTCGGAGAAAGAAAAAAAAGATTACACCCCTTGTGTAAACAAGGGGTCTACCCCACATTAGGTTTAAACTTTTCTGTGATTTAGGATTGACCTTACATTCTTTACATGCAACATCTCTGAAGGTATAATAAGGCAGAGAGAGAACGAGAAGGTCGGGTGTGGAGAGGGAAGTCTGGGTCCTGCTTGTGGCAGCAGGTGTGCTTCTAACTTGTGCTTATGGCATCAATTTAAATGACAGATAATTACTTTTGTGACAATGTGCCAATTAGATTAGGCTCAGGCAAACAACATAACGGCAATTTGCTATGCTCTGTTGAGCAATAACACACCGATCATAATTAAGGGCTGTGGCCAAAATAGCAGCCTGCTTCGTAGGGTGAAAACAATTAAGATTTGTGGAAAAAAAGGTAAAAGCAGCCATGTTGTTTTTAAAAAGAAATTGCAGCATAACTCTCTTGGGGCCATTTTGAATGACACAGAATGATTAATTAACTTATTAATCTCCCTCTTCGCCTTAAATAGATGTTGTCAAGCACCTGTCACCCCAATTTCTAGCAAAGCTAGAGAAGGCAGACCAGAAAAACAGCGGCGGCCCATGCAGGGCAACTGAGAGTGCCATGTGTCAATGTCTCCTTAGCTATTTGTCAGAGCCAATAAAAGTCTGAATATTCATAGCTCTTGTCTACTCTGGTTCATGCACGAGCTGGTGACAACACAGACAACTGCTAAGGTATGGAAGCTATAAAAGTGTTTGTTGGAATCCTACAGTCTCAGGATATGTTTTTTATCTCCTTCAAACTGAAACTAGAAAAAAGCTCATTTAATAAGACAATGTAGTATTTCTGTACCTACGAGCGAGGTAAATCTGAGAGGACTGATGAATGAATAGTTATGACAAAGTTTACAAACTTAATGTTGGTTTTGTTGGAAAAACAAAAAAAGCTGCAGGACAATGTTCAACAAACATCCCAGTTTCAAAAAGATCGTAACTGAGTCATAACCCATGATAATTGCATTTTACTGTATATGCACTTAAAATAAACCAGCAACAAATGCAAGTGAATAGGAGTAAATTTTAGTTTGTAATCCTGCGGTTCCTAATATGCCATGTTAGTTTAACTCGCTATATTACATTAGCAAACTGCATTATATAAACAAAGTGAATTGATTTTTGCCAACAAATATTTTTCAATCTATCAACCTTTAAAAATGTTTCTCTCTTTAAACAGTTCCATAATACAGAAACACCGTTTCCATTCAAACAAATGAATAAGGTTATAGTAAGCAGATAGCATAATAATGGGTGTGTATGTTTATTGTACTGTTCCACACAACATGAGGTATTAGGAAAGTTTACGTACTTTGAACATAATTAATTAGTAATCGGACATAAAGACATTGTTTGGGAATAAAATCGCTGGTCAATTAAACTGCTGTGGACATTCCAGCCGTTAGTTTCTGCAAAAAGGTTTTATCTTCAGCACTATATAACAACAATAGAGCTCTAATGGCAACCTGGCTATACTGAATTGCCTCAACTGAATTTGGTTGTATTTTCTAGATTTTATTTGTTTATTTTCAAGAATACTTTTTGGCAGTGCCAAAAATCTTTCTCTAGCTGATAAACAATAGCTAAAGGGACTTTTCTTCAAGAGACAGGAAAGTAAACAGACAAACTTTTGCTCAGCATTTGGCAGATTCAACAGTCCAAATTTTAATAGCTAGAAAAGGCAAAGCATTTTGTGTTATGGCAAAACTATAATGGCATGGACACTGTACCACACGGTGTGACAAGCAGAAACAGAATCTCTTATTGTGAGATGTGTCTAAACTGAAGATTTTTGGTGTGGTTTTCATGCGTCGGCATGTCTGAAGACGACGCGATGGGAAGCACGCTGATGTACGTGAGCAACTTTCTGTCGAACACAAAAAAAAGTTGGAGCTGTCATGATATGGGACCAGAACTTCAGCCAAAAGCCATGGAAGGATGAATCCAAACTTATATAAAAAGGCACTATTTAATTGTCCTAATCCTTATGCAAGCATGTTTATCATTTGTGAAGCACGGTAAGTGTGTTTGAATTGTACTTATAGCTGCCCACTATGGGAGTCTTTGGCACAATTCACTGTTATTATTTTCTAATTGCTTTCTAAAGGCTTAATCTTCCAGAATGAACAAAAGGATTTTGGAAGAAGGATTTGAATAACAGACATGCTGCATGCTCTCTTGTGTTTTAAGGAATGAAATCTGGCTGCACCTGATCACCTCTCTGGGGTGGCTTACGGTGCTAAAAGAGCTGTGTGTGGTGGCAGCCAACTCGGCTGATTATCCGATCATAGCTTTGAACTGATAATAGATTACCATTGTCAAGAGATGAAGCTTTTCGCTCTTCACAAATGCCGTCACAAAGGCCACACCTCTCACCTGTGTATAAGAGAGAAACATGTGCAGTTTGCCCAAGCTTGAACACCGGGGAACTTTTTTCCCTCCCGCTTCCTGTCAATAGTGCTTGGAGCGTGCCTACATGAATAATATATCTTCTGGCATTTGCCGTCGGGGGCCTTAAGGAGGGATGAAGGGAGTGCGATGCCAGTCATCCGCTGCACAGCGTGACAATTGTTCTCGCTCTGTTGTCATGGGGATCCTTATTTATTTATTCCTTCCTATCAGAACTGAAGGGGGGGGTCCACAGTCACAGGTTTCTGAGAATAAAAAAATAAATAATTTTTAAAAAAGCCTGCTGATCTTAAAACTATTCATTTTACTGTAAATGATCAAGTCCCCCGTCATGCTCCTTTGGATTTAGTGGGTTTAACATTTTCATGGCCGTTCTTTTCTAATTCCTGTATACACACACGGCGATTCCTGGCTCTCTTTTCCCAGCTATAGTATCACTCTTTCTTAAAAAAGGACAAAAGCACAAGTCTCTCTTTCCACAAAAACAAGAAAAAGCAATGAGCAAAGAAATACAGCAGATGTGTGAGAGATAGATATATATCAAATGGGCCAGGGTGATACAGCTGACCATAGACTGTGATAGGCAATTTGATGAGGGCAATCTCTAAAGATTTGACCTCATCATTTCTTGCTCATCTCCCAACACCTTTGACTGACAAAGCTATGTGTTTGCCTTCATGGCTGTGTTGTTTTTATTTTTTTTTTTGGGCCTCAGCAAATGAACCTCTAAAACAAGAGGCTGTGAGGAAAACAAAGCTAAATCGAAGCGCACATCCACTGTTGCCTGGTCTTCGGCGCGGCATGCGTCCGCCCTTCAACCCGGCGTAAATGACAGCAGCTCTGGATGACAGATGGTGGTTACGTGAACGTTAACAGCCTCCCCCAGTGGCTGAGCACAGGCAATGCCCCTCTCGTGCGCTCGTACCCACATGGCTCAAGGCTATTATTCAACACTGACATTTCCCAGCTAATCAATATCTCATCATTGGCAGTCAACCCAGCCCGATCCAACTCCCTGGAAATAGCTTGAGCTCTAAATGCGCAGATGTCAGTGTGTGTGTGAGAGAGATTGAGAGAGAGATCAACCATATGTATGCATAGGAATCAATTTTTATTTTAATGGCCGTTACTGAAGGCTCCTTTACATATCAAATTGTTTATTAATTCACTCCATTATTAAATCAACCGTTGCTATCAGAGGCATTTACATCTTGATAAGATCTTCTCAGGCATGAGAATGGATCAGGGAGGATTTGGAGATGCTCCGTCTTTTTCTCGTGAATGCAAATCACTCAGGCAAAACAGTGATGGGTCAGGAAAAAAGCCAACACAGGCAAATAGTCAAATGTCAGTCACAGTTCATAAGCTAATCAGGCCAGGGAGCTCAGAAAGGAGACGAGGGAGAGGCAGGGTGCCGTTCTTGCACACGACCGTTTCTGGAAGACAAAGCTATTGAGGAAGCGACTGATGGATAGATATGAGATGATATGGGGAGCTTATGGTAAATATGAGGCGCATATAAGGCGGCAGATAAAACCAGTCACTCAAAGTCATTTCCCCTCCATTTCACACTCGCTCAGATATACAGTTACATCACTGAACTGTCCATCAACGTGACTGGCAGCTGCTCCCTTATCGACTTCAAAACTAAACAAAACAATTTTACAGTCCAGCCTTCCCTGTCAAAATACATGCAACTCTTAGTGGTAATTATGCACAATACGTCTATATCTCACTGTCACAGATTTTTAATTTCTGTATTTTGATATGTGAGAAAATGAGCTTGATAGGGTTTTGCTCTTGTTTGTAAATGTTCTGTGGTAAATTAACAGTTCAGCAAACAATGACATAATATTTACGAGTCTCGATTAGGTGTTGCATGATATATTTTGTTCATTTTTGTCTTTGCTGTGACCGACTTTAACCAATTTCAGATGCTAAAATTAACTCATTTTTTGAGACATTTTTCAGAGCACATTTCAACCCAAATGTGTATTTAACCAAAAATGATTTGGTCGCATTAATACAGATGAGCCAGTATAATACCCAAAGCAGGCTTCTGAAATATTGCAAAGCATATAGCATTTGAAATGTGCACCAATATAATGTAGGATTTTGTCCATATCATGCAACAGCTCACATCTATCTTCACTATTCAGTCCCATTCAATGTCCTAACACCGACTTAATCTGCAATCCGTCAGAAAAAATAAACCACCGCATTCTTTGCATTTCATTGTATTTGTGTGGTTATGCACATGTCTGACACATGGACAGAAAAACCTGGGAAAGCCACAGCAATGGATGGTTAGCTTGAGAATATGAGCCTCAGTCACAGAAATAGCTGTGGCATACTATTGTAAGCAAAAGATTTCCTCCTCAAGTGCTCACATTCCAGATCTCAAGAGCCTGGTTCTTTTCCATTACACCTATAATCAGTAACAATCTGTAGGATTTTACAATCCTGAGAATATCCTCTCATTAGCTTTTTTCCAGCAATATCTCTACAGTGTATATCGCAAAGTGACTGATGAAATGTTATCGAATTCAAAGGCTCTATTGTTCTTCTGTGCATTGTGTTTTTACAAATTATGGCAATATATAGTAATGCAGTGTGTGTGTGATATATATATATATATATATATATATATCTCATCACACACACACACATATACACACACATATACACACACATATACACACACACATATTTGTTTATGATGTTGCCTCATTGCTTATCTGTGAAAGGAGTTTCTTTTTCCAAAGGCTAGACCTAATTCATACTTTCTAAAGCTTATAGTAATTATTGTTTTTAATAATCAGTATTTAGCGCATTTACGAAACATGGAAGAGAAAGATTTGTCTGTAACTCATTAGTCAACCGTAATGTGTTCATGCGCATTTACCCATAAAATGTGCTATTCACAAAAGTTGTTAGTTCAGAGAGCACCTGGGTTTATGTATATTTATGTTTAAGGAAACTCACTAATGTGAATCTTGATTGAGTTGTTTTTTACTGTGTAACTGTAGAGTTATAAACAGATGTGAAAATCAGGTTTAAATTGCATATATATTTACTATACCTCTACAAATTTAAGTGTTCAGTCGTTTCATATTAATGACTTCAAACAAAGCAATCCGAAGCACAGTTTTGTCATATCCACAAATTAAGACTTAAGATTCGTTTAGAACAAAAGTAATGGCACCCGATAAAATAACGAAACATCAGTTTGTTTATTGTAGGTGAAACTGCTGGTGGAGCTGCATTACTGTAAGATGTAAGATGCGCTTTTTCAACGTTTAGTCACCTCTTTGTCATTTACAGCCCTCATTAAGCTTTGTTATTTATGGGGTTTTATAGTGTCACTAAATGTCACAATCAGCTGTGCCATGAACCACATAACCCTGCTTCAGACTTAAGAAGTTAGATGTGGCTAAACACACATCCTTGAAATTCCAGGTTCAATCCCAGATTCTCCTGTTTACTGGCAATAAATAAATTAGGACAAGGGTTTAATTCTGCCCTGTCCATAGGGTAATTACTAAAGCTTCACCTGCGTTTACTGGCATGCATGTTCTTAGATGAAGACCCAACAAATTGGCGCTATATTCGATCACAAATGGTAAATTGATCAGCTACAAGTATTGCTTGTCTCAGTAAATATAGTAGCCCATAATGTCCCTGTGTGGATTTAATATTGTACACTATGTTGCTCACAGATGTATTCAGAGCATTTTTCTGTCAGCTGCAATAATTACAGTATAACAACCCGGAGCGCTCGTCCGTCCCCATTTGAGTGCTCAATGAGATAAGGAGAATGGTATCAGAATCATGAATTAGATTTCTCTAATTCAGGCTTGACATTGGACAAGGGATATTTGGATGGCTGCCACTGCAAGGTCTTTTATCAACAGTGCTGTTGCACAGCAAACATCAGCTCATTTCAAATGCAGGAAAAAAGGATCAATTGTATTAGAAAAATATATGAGGTGATGTATGAAAAGAAAAAAAAAACAGCAGAAAACTCATTTGTGGAGAGAAGGCTTTTCTGCTTAAAGGCAACAATGATTTCCAATATAATGCTGTACTTTTTCCTTTCAGTTGCTTCAAGAATTCATAACAAAAGCGTCAGTAAATTGAGTAAATAAAGCAGAGTTGGGAAGTAAAGGACAGACTGAGGACTAAGCCTTGATGGATCTTACACACGGAAATTATAGGGGTCATGCATTAATCTGTAGACTCCAAGTAACATGATGCACTGAGGTGCGCTACAGCACCACGGAGGAACTCGTGACGTGATCGTTAATACGTCCACAGCTTTATGTAATGTCACATCTTAACAGTAAAATGAAGCTGAGTGGATATGTTTTGATTCAATTTGAACAAAATAGTCTACTGAAAGCAGACGGTCCATATTTAAGCAGTAAATGATGTCTGTCTGCGCTGCGTGTTTCTGATCCATAGACTCGATAGTGAATAAGGGGGTTTGGCAGGCTACTGTGAGGACGCAGACTGATGCCTCTTTAATGGGGCTGGGCTGTCGATGAGGACACAGCGTTCATTGATCTCAGTCAGGTCAGAGGAAGGAAGAGCTAATCACATCACTGCATCACCTGACACACCAAAAGGACAGTCCTAATGTGAGCTCTCTCTGTAATAAATGTAGAAGTTGGAACACTTCCTGCTTCTCCAGTAGTAGGACGTTTTGAACAGACCTTCACTGTAAGCTGCAGAAGGTGAAACCGGTTGTTATTCAGAACTCAAGTATAAACCATAACATTTCAAAGGCCCAAGTACTTTTCTATGCCCGGCACACATTTTATATTTATTGGCACGTTTAACATAGCCAGCCCTCCTAGACAGCTTGGCACTGCCTTTTCAGCTGGCAAGCCAGAGCCATAAAACTTTTTTTCCTCAGTTCTTTTATTACCCTCCGTCCACATGAGTGGCAGAGAGGATGACATTTTGATCAATTAAATTCCAGTCCACGCTCAATTGGAATCATTTACACTCTGAGATCCGTGCCAAGAGTAGAATCGGGAGGGGTGGGAAGAAACTTAATTACCTGCCTGGGAAGACGTTTTCAAAAAGAAATATTGAAAGCAATTGGTTGTGTGCCAGGAGGAAACACAGCTGAGCTTTGCAGCCTCCTCCGCGGCTTGCATACTGACAACAGCGCATGCTTTCAGCACTCGCGCTGCATTCACACACGACTCAAGACCTGGCACGCTGGGCAAAACGCTCAGGCCGAAACGCAATTGTTATCACTTTTCTTTTTTAAACTGGCCCCCATTCAGACATTTTAATGGAACAAAATGCTGTGCTGTTCTGCTTCACTGTCTCTTAGTAAACAGTGTTTACAAAGATCTTTGAAGACACATTGAGATATCAGTTGCAAAGTTAAGCATCATTAATTTCCAGGTGTGAGTGAAGGTAAAGACAACTAGAGTTTCATGAGATTTTTGGATAGACGCATCGGTAATACACATTTAATTCTATGCACTGGATGTAAAACGTCTGCTGACCAAAAACATGATGGTCTGAATAAGGATTCTGGAGTCATGCTTCAAAAATCTCAATGTTTACTACTACTACACTTGTGAAAACCTTAAAGATATTCTTAAAATGTTTCTCACACATTTGATTAGAGACACTCACTCACTCACTCATTTTCTACCGCTTATCCGAACTACCTCGGGTCACGGGGAGCCTGTGTCTATCTCAGGTGTCAAGGCAGGATACACACTGGACGGAGTGCCAACCCATCGCAGGGCAAACACACACACACTCATTCACTCACGCACTCACACACTACGGACAATTTTCCAGAGATGCCAATCAACCTACCATGCATGCCTTTGGACCGGGGGAGGAAACCGGAGTACCCGGAGGAAACCCCCGAGGCACGGGGAGAACATGCAAACTCCACACACACAAGGCGGAGGCGGGAATCAAACCCCCAACCCTGGAGGTGTGAGGCAAACGTGCTAACCACTAAGCTACCGTGCCCCCCTTGATTAGTGACAAAATAACAGGAAAAAAAAACGCTTGAATTGTCATAATCTAACCTGTTTGATTTCAAGAATAAAACACCACATTGAAATATGAAGAGTGCATTTCATTTTCAAAGTGTTCCTATTATTAGCTGATTATCCTGTGCTTAGTTAAAAGCAAACAGCAGTCAGAATCACTGGCTTTGGCTCTTACGTTTACTGGAGCATAGTCTCTCATGCTGTCTCTGTATCAGCGAAGACTGCTGGAGTGAGAAATGTTCATATAAAACTTCATATAGGAGTTTTATTACAGTCAGTTGTTATGCACCTGACATTTTGGACCATCTTTTCTGGTACTCTTCTGTGGTGCACAATACAAGGTTATCATATTTTAAATCCTTATTATCTTCTGGTTAGTCGGTTTCTGAATACAAATCCAGCTTTAATGTTGCCTCAGATCAATGTCTGGTATTTTGAGTCGAATGGGGTGTGTGTTTGAACAGACTACCGTGACGTCTCGAGTTAAAGAGGTTAAATCTCAGACGCACTGAGTAGCAGTAACTGAAAATGCTCAGTGGAGGCCGCTTCACATCCATTATTTTGATACGTCACGCTAATATATTACCAGTGCGACCATGATTTGGTGATGTTTTTTTTTTTTTTAGCATCGTTGAGGAGTATAGTCTATGTCTTTACAATATCTATTGGTTGGAAAATTCTGTTATAAAGGACAAAAATGGGACATATTTCGTCCTAAAAGTTAACTGAGAACTTTTCCAAGACAATTATACCAAGAATCGTTTCAGAAAATTTTTCAGAGAAATTTTCAGAAGCTTTATACGTACCAGCCCTGGTTTAACCCCACTAAATTCCCAATGAACCTACAGCTGATCCAGATGTCTTTGCACAACTTGAGCCTGGAATCAAAGCTAAGCTCTCATTGACCATTGTCCCATCAGCCACAGAACCTTGGCACTTGAAGGGCTTATGGGATGTAAAGTCTCCACTTTTTCCATCTCAAATCCATCCCTCTCATCACCATGTTTATATCCCACCTCCTCGGCAAAGCCATCATTCTTATCACAGGGATTGCCTTTCCTTTGCCTGTGAACAATCACAGGTTCTATTATTATGGAGGCAATTCTTCAAGGTGTGGGTGGCTGAAACCGAGCACCCGCACAAGTGCTTTTTCCACTCACTACGAAAAAAGAGGTTAGGTTAATAATAAGAAGCACAGGCAAGGTCAATGCTTTCAAATGACAGAAACCCCGATCTCCAATATCTCTTTTGTTAGCCCGTAAGCAGAGAGAGAGAGAGAGAGAAAGAGTGAGAGAGCGCAAGAGAGCGAGAGGGGGAAAAATGCATGTGGGGAAAACGCAGTGGCTTCCCTTGAGGGCAAAAGTCACAAAAGCACTTTTCATTTAACCCCTTGGCTTTGTAAGCTTTCTCTCAATGCCCTTTCTTTAGATTAGGTGTGGGATGCTACCCAGGGGAAAAAATAAGATCTCTACTAGCTGTGAATCATTCCAAGAACAAAACTTAACCCTAGGCAGAAAAGAATATGAAAATGAAAAGAATAATCAAGAACTTTAACATTACTTATCAAACCAATATATTTACAGTCGACATAGACACAATGTACTATGACCAGTATGTATCTGTATATGAATTTCCATTGGATGTTGCTTAAAGAGTTGGAGTTTCCTGAAGAGGAAAACCCAGCCAAAAGAATTAATTGCATGTAAGACTAATTTTTTTCTTAGTGCCCATGTAATATATGATCTTAACTATTGGTCAACTGTAGTATAGAGTCAAATGTATGGCCCAAATTATGTGGACACCTGATATGTGGATCTTCCCCAAACTATTGATACAAAGGTGGAAGCACACATTTTTATAGCATGTCTTTGGATGCTGTAGCATTAAGAGTTCCCTTTGCTATAACAAAGAGCTCTGTTCCAGTTGGACAGTGCCTCTGTGCACAAAGTGGACTACACGGCTTGCCAAGGCAGGAGTGGAAGAACTCAAATGTCCTGCACCTCAACCCCACTGAACACCTTGGGTATGACCTGGCAAGCTGACTTTCTATTTGTTTTGGCAACAACGTGTACAAATAATTTATTTACTTTGAATTTATCTTGCTAATCTTTCTTATGAGCTTATTTATTTCAGAATGAAACCGTGCTTGTAAATTTATTAAGCTTTTGCTGTCTATAATGTACACAATTCCGGCAGTACCTCCAGATAACACCATCCAATTATGTACAGTAATAGTGTGCATTATTCTATGCACTGAAAAAGAAAAATGAACGTGAGTAATGCACAGGAATTGCTCCGCTCCACAATGCCCGCTGGTAAACATCAGTAATATATTTTAGTGTTGATGCTGTGCTGCCATTATTCAGGATCTGGTACTATTTCCCACCGCCAAAAATAAAATAATGCCACAGAGGGGGTGAGGCTTTTAACAGCTCTTATTAACTTTGACCATTCACTGTTGCAGAACACCCATCACCATCCATTACAGAGAGAGAGAGAGAGAGAGAGAGAGAGAGAGAGAGGGTGAGAGAGAAAGAGAGATTTCCTGTTATATGAACTGTACACATGTTGAGATCAGTCAGCTTACAAAACATGCCCTTGTTGCACTCCCATAATGCATTGCAGAAGAGATGCACTGCAACAGATCCACTGGCCCATCTATCCTGACCACCCAGATGCCACAGGTAATCTTGTTCCTTGTTTGTCATATTGCCAGCACAATGAGAGGTGTCATCACTCTTATGCAGGCCAGACAAAAGCGGACAGCGAAGGTTGGCTGAAGGGGCAGGGAGGCGCAAGAGATACTGTCAGTGCCCGTCTGAAGTGAGGAATCACAATGGGGACAAAGGATCCTGTATACTCAGGATGCTGTAGGATAATGACCAGGGTACGTCTGTCTGCCCCAGTCAGCAAAGCAACTAACATACATGCTTGTTTATTGGCCTGGAGTTTTGCTTAGGGTTTATTCTTGGAGCTTTTTTGCCTTGGAGAACCTCCACATGACAAAGGTCAATCCTTAACCTCTTACAATATTTACCTAGTGTAAGCGAGGGGCTGTAGCTTCAAACAGCTACATGCATTCTCCATTCATCTCAAAGAGATAACAGTTTATATTGTTTAAGTGAGTTATTGACCGTAATTTTAAAAAGAATTAGCAAAAAATGAAGGCTTGAAGGACAGTCTTGGTCACTAATTTCACATTTAACCCTGCAGCTCCATCTACAGGAGAGATGCCATTATTAAATTTACCTAGGATTTGGAGAGGGGGAAAAAAAAGACCTTATACTTATTTCATTTGTTGGTTATAAAAGACAAACTGGCAATGTGACTAAAAGCAATAAGGTTAATTTTTCTTTAATTATTCTAAAAAGTCCTGATCTTTATGCAATGTTCCAATATTATATATGTTCCAATATTATATATCGGTGAGAGGCAAAAGTATATGAACCTCAGGATCAGGGTTTAATTTCAAGGTTAAATTAGATTCCAGTCAATATGATTTCAGTCAATGAGATGACAATCAAGTCTCTGTGAGCGTCTTATTTTATTTAAAGAACAGAGATATATCAAAGTCTGCCTGTCACACTCACATAATGCTGGATCATTTTTCTCAATAATTAAATGAAGACGTATAACATGTTTGGCTCATTTGTTTAACTGCGTTCACTTTGTTTCCTTTTAGGACGTGTGTGAAAATCAGATTTTGTTTTGGATCCTATTTATGCAGAAGTACAGGAATTTTTAAAAGGTGCACAAACTTCCAAGCGACACCGTACTAGCCATTAAAAATGTTTGGATGCTGTAGAGTTTTATTATTGCATACTTTCAAACATATGGTTTATTGCGCGTTATAAAATTTCACATGAAATTAAACCATATTTTCAGTGCATTTATTAAGCTTTTTTTTATTATTTGCCCATAATTTGTGAGAAAATGCTTCTAATAAAAAAACATCACTTGCCATTTTATGACTACTGTATAGCAAAACATCCAGTCTTTTGAAAGGTGTGAATAATTCTGGACTACACCGCATTTAGAAAGTCTAGAAATACTTGCATATCTGTTTCCTTCGAAATACCAGTAACTGAGTGGGCCTGGAAATTGAAAGTACCAACAGCGAAGAGAAACTGGGTCACACACCAATCCGACAGGCCGAGTACACCCAAGAAGTGTGGCTGATCAACATGATGGAGAGAGTGCAGTGCTTAGGGAGCGTGATGACTCCACTTTGCTGTGCTGTGCAGAGCCCATAAATCAACCTCTGCCACAGAAATTAAGCAGCAGACACACTGTCCCAGAACAGACAAAGCAAAAAGACAGGATGAGGTGGAGGCAACCGCACGCCTGCTCACTCACTTAGCACACAAAGTCATACAAGACAGAAAAGATGCAGCTCTCAACCAGAGAAGAACTGATTTTAAACAGGAAAATGAATAAAAATGAGAACAATGGGTTAAAGGACTTACAAAAAGCCTGTTGTTCAAAACATCTCAAGTTAACCTGAATTCACCACCATTTTTAAATGTAAAAAATTATAATCCACTTCAGAAAATAATTGGTTCGGTCTGGGAAAATGATCGGAATGGGAATGATAAATTGGTTGATATTTTTCAGCTTATAGTCCACTCAACACAAAGACAACACATATGTTCCACAAAAAAAGTGTGACAGTGAGAGAGATGATTTTTTTTTTTTTTTTTTATGTCTCCTATGCTAGCAGGCTTGATAAAGTTTATGTAAGAAAATTGTCAGCGTGCCTAAAGTGTCCAAAAGAAGCCATGCTGGCCAAGTGGGATTTCTTCACACAGTAAACATCATTTATTCAATTTGTTAGACAGCGAAATGTTGAGGCAAAACAGGTACTGTATAATGTTAATCTACTGAGTTTGTAAAGTCTTGTCAAAATGTCCATGCTCTTGCACCGCATGGAATGAGATCCTTACTTGGAATTGCGGTACATGCCAAAAAAAATATACTTTTGTTTAAGAAAACCTGTCATTTTTTTTTAGAACTATTAGCATGACAACCCAACACAGGAATAACACTTAAAATCTGGCAGGTGGATTCTGGAGAACTACAAGGGGTTGATAGAGATAAGCAAAATAAAAGCCAAATACTAAGCCTGGGTTCCCTGCTGGAATGAATTGAAATAAATAAATGGCTCTTGGTTTTGTGTCAATGTCTGAAAAACATCCTGTTTCTTTAGAGAACATAGACTCAGCAGTGACCTGTCTGTAATTTGGAAATATTCACAGTAAACAGAGTAAAATGAGAGAAGCAATACTTCACTCTGTGTGCCAAAGACTAAATATACTGCTCACATCCAACAATCTGTTCATACGGAACAGTGCAGCAGCAAGCAACGGAGCAAAGAAAATGGAGCTAAGACCGAAAGAAAATTGGCTGCCTTGACTAAAAGGGTGAGGAAAAAAAAAAATACACATACCAACTGACCAGAAAGCACCAAATCAACACAAACAAAATGTCACAGCTGCTCTCGACAAGAAAATGACTTGTCCAGTATGTAATGACTGCAGTTCCTCAAGTGGCAAGTGCTAAAAGCGTTAAAAAGCACAGGTCTGGTTCAACTATAAGATCATGGTGTGAAAGCCAAAGTACTTCAGAAAAAAGCTGCAGAGTTTAAATCCAGTAAAAGTAATGGTTTCAATCCAAGTGTGAAGTTTGTGTAAAAAATTTGACCTGCTATGGCCTTGAGCTTTGAGGTTACTTATAGAGATAATTTTATTTAACAAATGGCTCATACTGAGTTGGATTTTCTGTGTTTTGCATTTATATTGCATCATTTTTAAAACATAGTAAAGCGTGTGCATGATGTGAGATTATGTAGATTTTTATTTTTAATTAGTTTTAATCTCGGACATGGGCAACACAGGCTTACAATCACCTCAGATATATAGTTTCTGAACACGTGGCTATAGAAAAGACTGTAGAATAAACGCACCTTACCTGGGTTACTGAGCAGCTTTTGATGATCACACTTGAGGTACGTTGAAACGTCATTTAAAATCCGAACTTCTAAAATCCTCTAGATGTCAATAATATCGGCATGAGATCCTTTTCCACGATCAGGCGTTATGACACACAGTCCTTGCAGATATCATTCTACAGACAAACAAAAAGGCCATTGTCAATATTTACTAAGACCTAAACTAATTTAATTCTTCTAAAAAAATCCAACCAAGGTTGGACACACATCAATATGCGTGGCAGTCTGGGAAAACTCTTGGTTTTCAATATATCGTTAAAATAAATCTAAAGAAATGAAAAACATTTCAATCTGACTCAGTCACAAACGCAGATGGCCTTCAAGCTGTAATAAATAAGTCAAATTATAAACCTGTATACCTGCTTTTATACATAAGCTACAAATTGACAGCCTGTCAGAAACCCCACCAATCCAGCAGTTATTTCACTTTTAATAACAATTTTATTGAATGTATGCAGATTACTATGAGCCGTTTTATTTACATCATATCAATTTATGAGTCATTAATATTCATGATCTCATCTTAATATTTTCCTCAAAATGTCCTGTCTGTGTCCTGAGATAAGGCTAAAGCGAGCAATCACACGACCACTTTTACTGTGAAGAGTTTTACCAGAGTTCATAAAAACAATTCTCATAATTATGTTAACCATAGGAGATTAGTTTGGTAGAATCAGCCACATCACCAGATTCAGTGGGGAAATAGGTGTTAATTCATTCACGCCTGATTCCCTCCTAAAGTTCCCATCTTTTTATAAGGTTAACCTATAGGGCTTATATCTCTCCGACGACTTGAAGTCTCATGGTCACTGTCTGAGGCTAATATAAAGTTGGTTCCCTCATTTTTGCTTTTGCTTGCACCATTTAACTTTAACTGCATAACTTCAGTACATTAGCAGCAATGTGTGTGAACAGGTAAGAGTTGAACAACTATTAATACTAAAGATTAAATTATAAAGCCAAAATGTATTATCCCACATATTTTTTTTTAAGTGTATTTAAAAAAACTAATTTTTTTTTATCCACAAAAGGAGGAGGAAAGGCTTTTACAAACACCAGGTGTTACTGAAGTGATTTGCACACAGCAGCACACTAAGAAGATATCTTTAATTTAATGAAGTGAAGATAGTAGCAATCCACATGGAGTGCCTTTCTATAGTCTGTGCTGTAAACCGGCAGCATGGCTCCATTAATGGTTCACATTACATTCACATTGTGCTGAAGATTCCACATGTTTTAAATGGGAAAAGACGTGCAGCAAAAGCTGACAGTTTTATATATATAAAAAAAAAAACACAACATTTCTCAACATAGCAGCAATAGGAAATTAGACATAATTAGTACATACATTCAGTCAAACCCAAAACAAAGAAATACAAAGAACGAAATACTAAATCTTAAAGCTCAATTTACATATACAGAAACGCACTGTAATGCGCATTACATTCTATCTGTAAGCTACTGAGTTCATGTTAATTTTTTTCTCCATATTTATTTTTAGTTTCTTAAGAAAATCGGTTATTTTCATATGCAACAAAATGTACAACGCATGATTTTTTACACAATACAAAGAGCACGGCTGTGTGCGCACCAAGACACGTGTGAGCAAAGAGTAGAGACTTGAGAAAGAAAACGTAGACACGTACAGGGTTCACCATCAGTGGCTGTCCAACCACGAGCAAAGCCCTCGATCCACCAGCACTCCATTCAATGACATCATCTACATCAGCAAATAGGAGACACACCATCTTCCTGGTTAACAAGTAATGACGCAGTGGGATGTTTATTATACTTTTTTATGTGACAATACAATTCATCGGGTACCTGGATATTTGTTAAGTTATGGGGTCTCATCTTGGAGAGCCACGTAGGCTACTTGCACACTTATTACACAGTTTAATATCAGGGTTATCAGTGTCTCTAGCACAAAATAAAATAAATAAAAAAGATTAATGACTAATCAATACAAACCTCTTCTCCTGTATGTCGCCACATGTGCACTAAGGGCAGTCCGTTCTGGCTGCCAGTCACCTGAAAACAGAAAACACTTGACTGCCACTTAAAATGCTGAGCAGTAATTTTATACAAAGCTCCTCCTTCAGTGTCCTGATCATATCTGATACAGACCACGAGGAAAAGCAGGTACAAACAAGCTGTTTTCTCTACTTTTAAGAAGAGGATCAAAAAAACAAAACCAGGAATGTTCAGGATATCAGTTTTTTACCTTCATGATCAAAGGAATCCCTCGCGTTAATTCCTCAAGAGCCTCTTTGGCTTCGAATGAAAATGTCCCCTTTCCTGAGCAATCATAAGAATAGCATTATACACATCATATAACACAATCAAACTTACATTCACATCTAACATATCGTTAACGTTATCTAACGTAACCTGAACACAAAGTGTGCCATTCAAATTTAACCAGATGCTGGAATGTAACTTGCTGTACTTAATAATTATCCCATGAATACATGGTTGAGAATGTTAGCAAAATTATTTACACTTTATAATTACTTACCTGGCAAAGGTGCAATGTTTTCTAACATAACTTCAGATGCTTGGAAAGGCAAAGTCACAAAATCTGATCTGAAAAAAAAATAAGCAAAGCTCAATTTTTTGATGTCTTTACAATATGCCAAAAAAATGAAGCCTGAAAATAAAAACAGAAGAAAGGATTAACCTGATCTGCTTCAGAGAAGTGAGGTTAACAGTCACATAGCCTCCATAGTCCACATATCGGATCTGTACGATATCAGAGTCTTTGTAATGCTGAATAACTTGAGCTCTCCACCAGGCACCATCAGGAGACGGGGCAGCACATAAAACTCCTGCTGTGAGAAAGACAGAAACAATATTATACAAATGCTCAGAATTTAGATATTTGTTTGTATTGTGTGTGAATGTTTATCAGAATAATGTAAATGGCATCTAAAATCCATCCTTGGCAAAACAGTATGTATGAAATAAGCTGAGAAACCTAACAGAAAAGGGCAAGACAAATAGAGGCCTGAAGGCAGTATGTTTGTGAGTGGAGAGAACTTGCTGTACCTTCCACAGGAGTGGGCAGGCTGGGGCATCCTGAATGACAGTAGCAGAACAGCATCTGCTCAGTGAGACTGCACAGGCCATAATAGGTGGGGTGTGTGTGCTGCTGAACAAAGAGGTAATTTGCTGCCTCCACCCGTGGTACAATGACCTCCACAGTTCCATCCTGAGGTAGTGGCAGCTACACACACATATATTTACTTATGTCAGGTTGAAGGTGAAAGATGTTTAGGGGGAAAAAAAAAGAAATATTTTATACAATACATACAAAACACACACACACACACACAGAGCAAGTGGGCAAACATGTGGAAACCTGACCACTAAACTAAAACATCACACCTATATGTGGACCCTTCCCATACTGTTACCCCAAAGTTCAACTGACAAGCCAGGAACAGCCCTTTTCCAGCTTGTGCACAATGTGAGCTCCATAAAGACATGGTTTGCATAGTTCTTGCTTCTATTTTCAAAACAGCAAAAGATATGACACGCAGGAACCAGAATAATGTTAAATTATCATTAACAAGGATAATAACCCACTATTTGACAAAAAATAAATGTATTTAGAGCAGAAAAGACAAATTTCTCTGTGGATTAGAAGTCCAAAAAAAGAAAAACCTGATGTCATCCTCCCAGAACCGATCAAGGCCTTTAATTTAAAAGCAGATGTTCTTTTATCAATTTATATATTATTAATAGATGTAAAAAAATAGCAGTCACTTACTTACTTACCCAGGAAGTGATGGGTAGAGAATGAACTGCAGCAGGTTGTGAACTGTTCAGGCGGTTGCTTAAATCCAAATCTTTGAACTTTTTTCTGATTAGTGCCAGCGCTTTATCCACCTGCACCTCAGACCCTGAGTGGAACAGCCAAGTGACAGTACATTTTCAGTTCACATTTACAGCATTTGACAGATGCCATTATCCAAAGTGACTAACATTTTTATTTTTAGCTAAGCAACAGAGCGTTAAGGACCTTACTCAGAGGCCCAGCAGTGGCGGTTTGGTGGGCATGGGATTCGAACTCACAGCCTTCCGACTGGTAATCAAACACCTTAACCACTACCCCAAAGGTGGTCATTAACGATTAAAACTCACCCTCTATATGACAGATCTGAAACTCGTATGTGTACGGAAGAGCAGACACGCAGATCTTCGCACCAGAACTTTGTTTCACGGAGCAAATATACTTCCCTTTCTTTCCAATTAATCGCCCAATGAGGTGCTGCCACAAAAAAAAAAAGATACGCGAATTTAAAAGCTAATTATTAAAAGGTCCAGGATAAAACAGCTTAATCACACATTCATTTTGTGAGCTCCTATGACAGTATGAGGAAGCTTCACTCTTCCAAAACCTAAAGATACAAACTTTAGCATCTGCACTAAGACACTCACCGCTGGCACCTCTATGTTCCACAGGATATGGGGTGAGTTTCTAGACTGCGTGGCTCGACTAGTGGTGACCCTGCCCTCTTCACTCGTAGACTGTGTGCCATTAACACCTGCAAAAGAACATCTGATGAAGCGGCCATTTTAGGCTTTAAGGCATCTTTGCCCAAAATCTATGTCGTGTTATTAACAAATGCATTTATTTATTTCCAAGATTCAGTGTAGTAGTGAAACTAAAAGCTTAAAAAAGGTTCGAGCTGTAACATTACTGAGCTAACCTTTAGAGGTGTCTGCCTTTTGTCTTGAGAGATTTCCATTTCTTGGGGCTATGGCTTGGTGAGATTCAGAAGATAATGAAACGTTGCAGGACGTTTTCTCCACAGCTTGAGACTTGCTAGAAGCTTTCTCTGCTTCTACCCCATCCTCTGAATGGCACATGCTGCAGCCTGAATCCTCCCATTGTGGGAAAATTGTAGGGGGTTCATTCTGCTTATATGCTGAAGAGACACTTTCCTCCATGGTCTTAGTAAGAGCTCCGGGATCTTTCTTAGTGACCGCTAAAATGTTACTCACCTCGTCAGTTTTTTCAAGTTGCACTTGGCTTTGCGGAGTTACCCTTGGTTCCACATGACCTTTTCTTTTTAAAATGCCACCAATTGCTGTGATCTCTTCTGCAACACCACTGATAACCTCAACGACCGGGCCATCGGCTTCACTCAGACACGGGCTGCTGTCGTATTGCTTTTCAGACACGTTAGCGACTCCATGTTCTTTGGGGCACACAATCCCTGTGGGCTGCTGTGCAAAAGAGTCTTGCGTCTTGATCGCTTTAATGTCCGAGTGACCTTTAACGTTCTCATCCTCTTTGTCTGTCTCCGTTTCTGACTTCTCGGCCAGAAGCAGAGATGCTTGCACTTTGGATACCTCTCCTTCTGGTTCTGGACGAATTCCTTTTAGAACTGGCGTGGAGGTGAGAATGGCGGTTTGTGGGTTCGCAGACAGGACAGACGAGTCCTCCATGGTACTGCTAGGCTGAGAGCTGTCAAGGTCATGATTTTGGTCATCCGCTAGTTTTTCCTGCGACTGAAAACGTGTTTTCGAGTCCAGCGCATTTCCACTGGCAGCGTCCTGTATTGTAACATTCTCTGCTATGCTTTGCTTTCTAGCAGCAGATGAGACCAAGACTTGTTCTTCAGATCTCTCGCATAGGTTCCTCTTCTTCCTAACAGTGTACCAGCACCAGCCGAGCAGAGCAAGTGCTGACAGAGGCACAAGAGGCCTGATGGGTAACTTCAGCATTTTCTAGTCACTTAAACCTGAAAATAAAATAAATGGTTAGGTGTAAAATGAGAGAACACCACAAACTGGTGACCAAATGCATCAAGCGAAAATTCTCTGAATGACCAATCTTGATTCAATTAAATGAATCATAGAATCATGAAGCATATAATCATGATTCAATTAAATGAATCATATACACATGGAGAATCATGAATCATAGAGCAATTAAAATGAATTCAGTTAAATCACTCATTGGCAGTTTTATTATTGTTTTATATAAATTAAAAGTTTGCCAAAAAACTAATTAGTAACTTTTGTTCTTTGCCCAAATATATAATCGTTCAGAAAAAAATCTACTCATATAAATATTTAATAACTAATAAATAATAAAATATTTGCTTTGAATATTATACATCTTTTTAAAAACCTATAAAATCAGCAAGGCAAACAAAAAAATATCGATAAAGAAAATTATTATTATTCTACTTATCCCTAAAATTCATCAAAATTCCATAATAGACCTGATATAATAAATAGGGGGGAAAATAATAGCTGTCAAAAATGCGGCTTTAAAGAGCTTTCTGTTTACTTTAAAGAGCCGAATCCGCGAGTCGACTCTTTCGCGTAATCATCTTAAGTACGAAATAAACGTGTTTAAAAAGACGTCAGCAAAACCAGCTTACGTTTTTATAACTTGTCGTTTTAATACAGGTTCTATATGTTTTTACACGTCTTTTGTCAGGCTTCGTTTAAGCAGGAAAAATACAAACTTTAACGTCACCGCCAGCGTTAGCATGTTAGCTTGAAACTCAAAACAACGACGCTGCGCCCAAACATTCACACAATTATTTAAAACTTACCGCACCGACTTGACAAACTAACCTTGTTTTTTGTGTGAAACACGAAGAGAAAACAATTTTAACGCTAAATGACGATATTTTACCTCAAATCCAGAGCCGACGGTTGAAACAGTGTCATAACTGAGGCGAAAAAGTCGCACGTGCCGCTAATTAATTAACGGTCATTATTTGAACACTGACGCCGAATAGCTTCAGGCTCCCTATATAGGGGCCCTTCGTATAGTGTTAATCATAGGATCCTGTACCTTATATAGTGCACTCTGTTTCAAACATAGTGCTGTTTGATATTCTGCCTCACTCTAGTAAATAAATGGTCTAAGAAAGCTCATTAATTTCCTGATGTCTTGCAAATAATGAATATTTATTATAATTTGGGTCTTTGTTCCAAGACCATTATAGGAAAAAAAACAGGTTATAAAATAAAATTACAGAAATAATCAGCATCAAGTGTAGGCCATGACATATAACCTGGGCAGGATTGAGTTTATTAGTGTTTTTAAGGTGTGTAAATATGAAATCAGATAGTAAGTGAAATGATTATTTAACAGCTCTATACAATGGCGTTGATCTTCTCTGTTTCTCCTCAGATGAGTTACGACGTAGAGCTGCGGACGTGATGGAGGTCTCTGTTACCTACACGTTGTTGTACATCTTCATGTTTTACATGTTTTACAAAAAGCAAAAATAATACAATATATTGTTACATGTATTTACAGTGTAGTAAATATATCTTTTTTTTTTTTTTTACACAAAATTATGTACAGTTGTGAAGTGTATAAAACAGGAAATAGATTAAAAAATGGTTTTGCATAACGTCAGCAAATTACACTTTTAACTAGTTAAGGTGTTGTGAAAGTCTGACTAAACTCACTCACTCACTGACTGTCTGACTCACTGACTCTTACTGATCGTCTGACTGACTCACTGACTGACTCACTGATTGTCTGACTGACTCACTTACTGATTGTCTGACTGACTCGCTGACTGACTGACTGACTGACTCACTCACTGACTGTCTCACTCACTGACTGTGACTGACCGAATGACTGATTGTCTGACTGACTGACTCATTCACTCACTGACTGTCTGACTGACTCACTCACTGACTCACTCACTGACAGTGACTGACTGACTGTCTGACTCACTCAATGACTTACTCAGTCTCTGACTCAACTCGCTCACTAATGGTGACTGACTGACTCACTCAATCACTGACTCACTCACTCACTGACTCACTCACTCACTGACTCACTCACTCACTGTCTGACTGACTGACTGACTGACTCACTCACTGACTCACTGACTCGCTGACGATTAGAATAAAGCCATATTATAATGTTATAATATTATAATGTCAAATAAAAACAGGATTAATAAAAAACAACCTAAATGCAAAAAAGAACAAATATGTCATAAATCCTTAACATTAAAACCTGCACAGTGCCATCTCACCTCGTATCCCTCGCCAAAGTTCATTAGTTTCAATAAAAAGTACTAAAATATCTTTTAACATGACACAGTGGACAAGTGGACAGTCAATGACATCATGTATGCGGATAAGAGCACTCAGGGAAGCGCAGACTGATTAAAAAATGCATTTGTTTACGTATTTTGGTTGGTGGTGGTGATAGTTCAGCATCTGCCAGAGTATTACAGTACAAATGGCATAAAAGTGAGGCAGACATAAACCCACACAGAGTATTAACCGTCTAGGATTCAGAACCCTGCCCTTAAATAACAGATTGGAGTCCTAAAGGTGCAGTTAGTAATATTTTGCTCCCTCTGTTGCATGTGTAAGGAACTGCACGTGGACTCATTATATATTTGCATGCAGGTCAGGGTCATGCATCCGGAGCCTATCCAAAGAACACAGGCATGAAGCGAATACACCCTGCATGAGACAACAGAATACTGCAGCATAATTGCACGGTATCATTTCTACACTTTCTGAGATTTTACAACTATCAGAGATCTTACAAACTGCAACTTTAAACGCTGAACTGCCCTGTTTTAGTTTCCTCCTCATTTCAAAACTTGATGTGAAACTAGACCTATTTATTTACACCAATCAATAGTTCGTTCTAAACAAATTTCAGTCTGATGTTAATAATCAGAAACAGATTAGGGACTGAGCAATATCATCATCATCATCATCATCATCATCATCATCAGGGAGAGAGATACACTATAATAAATGCTGTTTAGATCATTTCAAGGAAGAAGCCTAGACTGGATGAGCCTGTGCCTCCTGTAACCTCAGGTTCTTGTCTTCAGGTTCTCATCACGGTCGTACAAAGGTGGTTGTGTTATCACGGTCTTCCTATCAGCTCCAACCAATCTCTCCATTCTCCTCTGATCGCCCTCATCAACATGGTGTTTTTATAGATTTTTTAAATACATGCATCCATCCATTCATCTGGAAGCAACAACCATGCAACAGTCAAAACCATCTATCTATCTATCTATCTACTGTATCTATCTATCTATCTATCTATCTATCAGTCAGTCTAGCTATTTATTAAAACTGTCATTAGCCTATATACGTCCAGAAATATAGACTCTAATTGAAGTGCTAAAAGCCAGCTATCTGACCATAGACTTTAAAAAAAAAGAAAAAAAAAATCGCTTTTACTAAAAGTAGAATGTTCGAAAATTAAAACCCTGTGGAGAAAAAAAAGAAGTGTGTTTCAGGAGTTTCCATTAAAACTGATGATAAAAAAAAGAAATAAAAAGGGGGGGAGGGGGGGTGAGAGGAGGAGGGTAGCATACAAAACACTCAATGTTAAATCTCAGTGCTTTTCCTTTAGTCACCTGGTGTGGAATAATATTAATAATTAAAAAAAACTAAATCAAGTTTAATTTTATAAACATGTAAAATTCTCCTCAAACACTGTCTGGTTCTCCAACATTTGAGAACTTCTTTCCCATAAGTCCTGGCGTTTTTTTATTGATCGTCAGGCAACGTATGGCTGAAAACGGAGGATAAACTAAGAGGAGAGAAAAGAAGGAAGGAGCGTGTGAGTAGAAATGCAGCATGGTGTAAGTGGCCCAGCAGAAGGCGCCGTTTTCATACGATCTTCTTAATGCTTGGTCTCTTGAAGCTGCCGGCGCTGCGCTGCTTCTGGACGTTGCTGGCTGAGCCGTGACGAGCGCGTCCGCTGCTGGGAACCGCAGTGTTAGGAGACATCTCCGTGTTCTCCTTATCGACACCTGCATAGAGACGACGCACACTGAGAGAGCTGATAAGAGACACACACTGGCATGAGGGGGAAAAAGAGCTGGAAAGAAACAAACTGTTTGCTGTTTGACTGAAAATTAATCCGATTTCTAATCACACCTGAAACAGTGAGCAATCAATCATCATAATCATCATCATCATCATCATCATCTCTGACTCCGCCCACTGCTGATGACTGTTTAATGCATTGTTTAACATCACATTAAATTGTTGCAAAAAACAAGTTATACAGTGGTGTAAACATCAAACATCTGTCTAAATGTCTGAAAAAGATCTGATCGATTTGCACAAATCATTTTAATTCTATTTTATATTCATTCATTTAAGAAGACAGTTCTTTATTGCAAAGTGATGGTCATAGGCATCCTGTTGTAATGTGTCTGTCATCATCATCATCATCATCATCATCTCTGACTCCGCCCACTGCTGATGACTGACACATTACAACAGGATCAATTCAGTCTCAGTCAAAACAAACAGTCTGATGAAATAACCTTATAATAAGTATTTCTTTATGGATGTCTTTAAAAATATACTGACTATTAATAAAAATCCTTTCAGCAATGGATCATTTTAGCTTTTATTTACTTGTTTGTTTGATTTGGATAAATTTTGAATTCGACCCGGCATAATAATCTTTGTATTTATTGTAGAATTCATATAAATGAATGCTTTTTTTTTTGTTTGTTTAAGATCGATTTTCCGCTTTTAAGACATGAGGTTTGGAGGTTACATTATCACCATGACTATGTTGCTCCAAGCTAATGGTAGTGAACATTTCCCTAGCTGCTTGAACAACTCTCCCACTAAACAAACACCAAGCGAACTTCTGCCTAAGAGATGTTTCAAGGTTGCATTTGCACCAATCTAATGGTAGCGAACATTTCCCTAGCTGCCAAAACAACTCTCCCGGTAAACAAACACCGAGCCATAAGCAGATTCAAATGAAGCTAATGCAAAAAAGGAAATGACCTTGCTGCGTAACAGGACGTTCTCAGGCGCTGTGTTAAAATTAATCCTTTTTTTTTTTTTTAAGCCGTCTGAATTGTAATTTAAAGCCAGATCTCAGGTAAATCAAATGAATCTTCACCTGAAAGCCTTTAAAGCTTTACAGCAGGTACAAACTCACCCCCTGTGCCAACTACAAGAGCAGAGACAAAGGACGTGTGATGCAAATGTATTTTATTTTGGACAAATGTTTTGTTTCGTGCTTTCGTTCTGTACTACTGTAACAAATCAGCCTGCGTTAATCCACCGGGAATGTATTAGAAACAGTGTGGTTGATGTTAGAACCCTAAAAAGCGTTCCTTTAAGATTGTCTGTACTGTAGTGTGTGGTGTGGTTGTGTGTGTGTGCTGAATGAATATTGGCTGTCAGGATGTTAATGGCCACAATATCGGCAGGTTGTGTGTGTGTGGGTGTGTGTGCTGACCTGCAGTGTGTTGCGATGTAGCCAGAGAGGTCATGGAGTTGGAGAGGTTGAGGTTGGCAGTGATGCTGAGCTGGCTCTGGGTCGGAGGTGGATAAGGAGACGTGGGGCTCCTCAGTGCCTCCTCGCTGCCGTCCTCATCGATCCCAGGCAGATAGATGTCAATCAGAGCGTCCAGAAACTTAACAATCAGCTCAGCGTAGTCAGGGATCTGGTTTTGCTGTGGGCGGCATGACAACGGCTCGGGTTTAAAAATAAAACTGCACCATCAGATACCAAGCACCAGCTGACAATGTTTATCTGTGTATTAATGTAAAAAAATAAATAAATAATAATCAGCAGAAATCTCTGAAGACGCGTTTTTAATAATGCAAAAGAGCGCGCTTTCCCGAGCCACTTCCTGTTGTTGGCTAAACTGGAGAAATGAAAGCTCACTACCTTCGAAAAAGGTCCAGCGACTCTCCAGAGTCCGTTAAATCCGAAAGCTGTGTGTGAGAGAGAAAGCGGTAAAGGACGTGACATCACATCATGTCATATCTTATATCAGCGCTCTTACAGACTGAAGTCACCCTGTGACACAAAAATACTGTAGTACTGTGCTTTAATTGTATACACAGGAAGTGAATTATATGTAGATAATGTGTGCGTTTTTACTCTGAAGATACGAGGGCTGGTACTGCGGTGGCGACTCCTCTTGGTACACCACGCTCTGTACGATGCCATGCACAGGGTTCAACAGGTTCGGGTCCTGGCACATAGACAGCAGCGTGTTGATCTTCGAGTCCAAGAGGTTGTGACTGCACAAAAAAATCGTGTAGAAGGAGATACAGAAGGTGCTTTTGTGACTAAATGATTTCAGAAGGGTTCATTTAAGAGCTGAAAACATGACTACTGAATATATGGTTGGGGTTTTTGCTTCATAAAGCATTAGCCAATCATGTTTTTTATATGCAAGCGCTGCAAAGGGGGTGGGGCTTGTAGGATTGACATCATTTTCCATGTGTATATTCATATGATTAGATTTTTATGACATTTTCTAGCGGAAATTCTAAAAAAAAAACAAATTCTGTCACTTACACGACAGGAAAGACTTTCGGAAAGACGACGCAGGCCTCGGCTAAAAACTCATAGAGAATTCTCTGGTCGAATTCGTCCGTCGTGTTTTTGACCTGCGTTGCCTGCAACAGAAACCCACACTTGTTTACGTATTAAAATTGGATTATCATCGATTATTTATATCTTTCTGAATAAAAAAAAAGGGGAAATTTTCAATATCTTTATAAAATGGAGAAGTCAACAGGTTATGAAACCATGTGTTATAAGTGACACTCTGAAGAGGAACAGAGACGCACATAGAGAGACAAAAAAAAATAACAGGAAACAAATATGATCCATGAACAAATACACCAAAGGGCCTGAAAGAGGAAGTGAGACTAATGACAGCCGAGTGAGTGTGAAAGTGTGTGAGAGATGAGCTCATACCAGCACGGTGAGCAGAAGCGCCTGGATCTTGGGGTCAGTGAGAACCTCCTCGTCCAGGAGGACGTTGGACTCGGACACGGAGACCTTCCTCAGGTGGTGGTGCTGCTGCTGAGAGATTCTTTGGGATTCTGTTTAAAAAAATAATAATAATAAAATCCTACATCAAAAAGATTTGTTTAAAGTTAGTTTCTTTTTTGGTAACATCTGATGATTATGCATAAAATATGCAAATATGTACTGCGCATATGCATGAGAGCCCTGGAAATCCTTCACAAAGAGAAATCTTTATTTTATTTTTTTTTATAGCGCTAATGTTAATGCTCATTTTATTTTGTTTTCCCTGTCATAGAACTATTCATTTTTTGGTAAACCTAAACAAAGGGTTCTTTTGTTATGCATTTTTTTATCCTTCTAAACATTTCACACACACACGCACACACACACACACACACACACACACACACACACACACACACATCTGAAACACTTCGTGCAGCCAGAAGTAGGCTAGCAATGATACAGAATTGTTTATGGTCTTGACAGTAATATATCATTTATATATAGATTCAGAGACTGTGACTTGCATCTATGACGCAATCAAACCACACGTGCAAACACACAGCCCATCTTTTCTTCACTATGCAGCACACATGCACAAATCAAACCTATTTCGTAGTCGTTTTCTGCCACTCTTCTCATCTTGGGCGGAGTTGTGATGCCAGACTCCATCTCTGGCCTCTTTGGTGCTTTAGAGTCTGATATCAAGTGGTCAAAACTTTTTCTGTTCCCTGACACACACACACACACACACACACACACAAACAGGAAGTTGTAGTTGGCATTATTCAGACTGCATTAGTTTGCATTAGACTTTGTGTGTGTGTGTGTGTGTGTGTGTGTGTGTGTGTGTGTATGTGTGTGTATGTGTGTGTATGCGTGTGTGTGTAGTGTCACATTTTACCCAGAAGCTTTTTGGTGTTAGCCTGAGACGCCTGGCCCATGTCCAGACTCATGGATTTCCGTGTCCGAGGGCTGATCTGCCCCACGATAGGGTAGTTTGCAACCAAGTACCGTTCGGAAACTTTAGGAGACACCCACGTGTGGTTCTCTCTCAATGTCCTGTAATAACAACAACTTGTTAAGCTGTAATTATTTACAGGTCACAGACATTATATCTTGCGGTTCGGACCTGCAGCTAGGGTGGCGAGTGCACATCGAGTACGTCTCCATGGGAACGTTCTCCATGGCAACATCAGAGAGAAGCAGAGACTTCCTGTGTTTCAGGCTGCACCGGCTTCGCACTTCCTCTGATACTGTAAGCAGAGCTACAGAGAACAAAAATAAATAGAGAGTGGTCAAAAAGAGCGCACACAGCAGCTCATCAGTGTTTAAATGAACCGAGCAATCGGCGCTCACCAGCCAGGTAGGCGACGCTCTGTGTGTTGACTTCAAACTTGTCACAGTTGAGATGTTTCCCCACCAGGTTGAGGAGCATGTGCAGGACGCGCACTGTACGTGCCACAGTGGTGGGAGAGGGATGCCTGTAGCCTGAGCATGAAGGGATGAAACGGTTCATTTCTCAGACACGTTTTTTCACGGTAGCGAATATTTTAGACGTCTCACCTTTAAGCAGATGTCCCACAAGTGCAAAGTTAAAGTTGGAGTTAAAGTTGAGGCCTACAAAGTGGTCCATCTGCTTGCAGTGCCACTCCAGGGGCCTACGGATCTCCATAAAAACCTCCTCAGGACTCTGCAGAGCGTGAACAAACTGGTAATGGCCGCCACGTCAGCCTTACTACTACTGAGACTGACGTACCAGAGTAAAATATATAGAATTTATATCCCTTTTTGGATTCTATAGATATTCGATTGACTCCAGACAAACAAACAAAGTGCCAAACAAAGTGCTCTCCCCCGTCTCTATTGTGAACACTTCGTAACACAACCTCATAACACTGTAAGCGCTTGTATGTAAGAATAATCAACCACACATTCTCATACCTGACACGAAACAGTAAGATTTTTATATTCACAGAGTCATTGTAACCATCCTGTTATTAACTACATCACTTTTTCATCAGCTAGCATTTTTATTCCATAAAGAACAACATAAAGATAGTACTTTTTATCCAATTACAGTTACGTCGAATGCTGTGGAACATCTGTAAAACAAGTTAGCTCCTGTGATCACCTGTTACGGCACTTACGTCCTTTCGTAACTCCTCTGACTAAAACTGGAGGCTCCTTCCGTGAACATAAACCTGTGATTCGAATGACAGCCAGTGAATTGGATGAACTGATGTAAATGCATGGAGCACCTTGTCGTTGAAGACACGCATGCTGTCCAGCGTGTGAAGGTTCTGCTCCAGCAAGGCCGTGCCTGCCGAGTAAAGGTTCACCTCATCCAGCTGCAGGACTGCTACAGCCACCCAGAACAGAGCCTTGTGCATGGGCGAGTCCTAGCCAGGAGAAACACAACATCACGACGTTCATCTACTTCACGCTTTGTCAGTTTTATAAGTGTGTCATGTTGTGGGGGGTGAGTGAATGAGTGCGTGTGTGCCCTGCGATGGGTTGCCACTCCGCCCAGGGTGTATTATGCCTTGATGCCCGATGATGCCTGAGATAGGCACAGGCTCCCCGTGACCCGAGGTAGCTCGGATAAGCGGTAGAAAATGAGTGAGTGAGTGAGTGAGTGAGTGATGTGATGTGTGTGTGGATTTTATGTTATCTGGTCTGTTTTTGGTGTACCTTGGTCAGCAGGGGCAGCAGTTTGGTGAGAGCAATAACCGTGGCCTCGATCAGCACCTGGCTGTTGTAACTGTCTGGTACCTTTAAGCAGCTCTCCAGACCCTGTCCAAACAGTAAAGGGTCTATTAGGCAGTGAGTCACACAACACAGGCACTCTGCATTCACAGCTATTTATTCGGCTTCAGAGGAAGTCTGGCTGAACAACTGCTAAAACAGGAAATGTACAGCAAAAGTGCACCAAAGTGCACGATGCTATCGCTTATTTAAAGGCAGCACCGTAGCGCGTTTCATTAGAATCAAGTGACGCAAAAATCACAACGACACAGAGATTAGCGCGCTGACTGAAATACAATTTTCCTTGTCAGATCTCACGACACCTTTGCAAAAGCTTCCAATTTAATTCATTAATGTTCATAATCCCGTAATCCTGTACAGTACAGGAGACAAGTAGGTTGTGTTACTACGGTTACCATCATTCCTTAGGTCACTCAGGTCACGCGTCATAAACTTATAGTTTTATTTCAGAACGTAATACGACGGCTCAGATTGTCCTTAGCGATGCACAGCGTAACCGTCCCCGTGCTTTAGGTCCCTGTGGAAACGCTGTCTTTAAATTCTCGCTCGTTCTAAAACACATGAGTAAAAACCTCACGGTTGTCACCTCGCGTATTTTGTCTTTGGTTGACAAGCGTGACAGATTTTTATGTATTAATGGGTTGTGCGTCACGTTCTGGGTGATTCTGAGAGCTGCTTTCCAGTGGCTTCTAGTTGGAAATACGTCAGAAATAGTGTGACGTGCATTGCGACTCTCACCTTGCTGAGGATACGGATGATGTGTTTGATCTGACCGTGAGTGATGCGCTTGCTGATGCAGCCAAACACCACCAGAGCTCTGGGCTGTACAGAAGGGTTGTACTGGAAAGCAAACCTGAGGACGGAGCAGCAAAAAAATAAATAAATAAATAAATAAATCCGCTGTGAGGATAACTCACTGACTACACTGGTACCTCTAGGTGTCTCATGTACTGCGTCTGTGATTTAAAGTGCATGGAACAGAGTACAGCGGGTGACTAACGCAGCAGGTAAGAACTTACTTCTGAGCTAATTCAGTCCACTGATCAAGCCATTTGCAACCTGGAATGTCCCTCATGCAAGCCTGAGAGGAAGAAATGAGACCTGATTACTCACAAATGAATCACAATGTTCATTATGCCAATGCTGAACACGTCCCTGGTATTTAACCAGGGGTATTTGGGGTATTTAACCCCATTCAGGGTGTAGAATGTGAGTGTGTGGTGTGTGGAAAAAAACCCCTGTGGGTTATTCAAGGCAGTTAAAATAACATGGCAGCAGCAGCACGAGGAAGTGCTCAAGACTTCAAAGCTAAAAATATAAAGGCCACGTTTTTAGTAAATGAAACCGAGACACAAGCTCGTGTCAGCAAGTACACAGTGCTGCGGTTTTCTAGGTTACAGCAGAAATATTATTCAGGCCATTTAAACTTAAGCCAGAGTAACATTAAGGAAAAAGGTGGTGTGTAAATCAAATAGTAAAAAAAAAAAAATGTGAATGAGAAATAGAAATAGATAGAAACTTCCTGGCTGGCTCACCAGCAAGAAGACTGAGAAACTGATCTAATGTATATCTACCTCCATGATCTCCAGCAGAGCCTCCGTCACCGTCTCGAGCGAGGAGAGAGCAAAGGTCTCACGCTCGTACGATCCCGGAGACAAGGAGCGATCCCTGTAGCTGGAGCGGAAAGCTATGACGGCCGCGGACTTGACTTTACTGATGCCGAACAGCAGGTAAAACTTGGGCAGTGAAAATTCGGTCAGACTCAACCTCAACACCTGCTTGGTCTCTTCTGCTCAAGTGGACAAAATAAATAAAAACACACAGCGTTCGTTATTAACCTCCTTGATCAGGTGAATTAGGCTAGAAATGAAAGTCCTATTTTTTTTTTTAATTACACAGACTGATCTTTCCTGGAGTGGAACTACATAAGATCGACACACACTGTGCGCATTCCCTCACCACTAAAGCTGAGCTGCGAGCAGGTGCAGAGCGAGTGGATGATGTTAATGACCAGGCCGTGCGTGGAGGCGCGTAGCGACAGCGGCCCCGTAGCTACCAGCAGCGTCACTACGTGAAACAGGTAGGGCAGATGAGCTGCCACATCCAGCAGGTTGTTGAAGGACAGCATGAGCATGTAGCGTGCCAGGATGGCAATGTCGTCCCACATCAGGTGCTGCTCCAGCGTCGGCGTCGGCGACAGGCACGTCTTATCCATGAGCTTGCACATGCGGATAATGACCTGGGTTAAGAAGTTCAGATGATCAGCACCATAAACACTCTGATGATGAGATTTTTATTAACAAACTATTAAGAAACTGTGGCTGGAGAACAATACAGAACATTTATCCTGATAATTTCCTGGGCCGAGTTTACGGCTTTATTACGTTTGGACATGATGCAGACGCTTTTAGGGTGAATGCAGATTAGACGTCAGTACAACATCTCAGGATGTCTAAATTATTGAAACCTTCTGGGATTTAGCACGTTCGTCTCTCACGGAGCGTTAAACAGGAAGTTAAACAGCAGGTTTTTTTAAACCCCAGTAAACCCTTATACTTTGGGGACAAAGCAGCCCCTGTGCGGGCCTTCCTGCTCGGGCACGCCATCCACTGGCATGCCTCCCACTGGCACGACCTCACACGGCCTTCGCCTCATGACTTGAACAATCTACGCAGTCATAATATGGATTTGTGAAAAAATTCAAAACAGGGAAAGAAAAAAAACTACATTCACACACCTTCACATAGAGAAAATGAAATCAGAAAGAAAGAGACAGAAACATTTAAAAAGACTCATTGAATTCCTCCTCCTTCTCGCTGACTCATTTTTGTCCAGTTTCAACCTTGCGAATGAGTTAGTGTTACTCACACTGGTGTGTGTGTTACCTTGCTAGACACCAGTTTGACATTGCCAGAGGCCAAAGCCACAGCGGTGTCCGCCATCACCTCCGCCTTGATGGAGCCCAGGCCCCCTGTAGCACTGGTCTTAATGAAGCTGTCTAACACCACGTCCAGCAGGTCTGTGATCTGGAGCAGACGGAACATGATGCAGAGACAGACTGAGCTGTGAGGACCACCGTCATCATATTAAATGTATTAACACACCTACAGTACTGTATGCGAGGGATGAGGAAATGATATCATGTGATTATTTTTCCTACAAGTTTTCCTTCAATTTGTAACGATGTCAAAAAATGACCGTGTCCTTATCTGAAATCAGTGGAATAAATCTATACTGATTGGCTGAAGGGTTTTGTGTTTATTTATTTATTTTGCAAGTTTAAAGGGATCGTAAATTAACGGTAAGAAAAAAAAAAGCAGCTTGGTATGTTACTGAACATCTGGATCCACCATATCAATGTCAATTACATTTTATAATAAGATTTATTTTTTTTATTGCTTCTGTTTTGTTTATAATTAATAATGTATAAGGACGCACTGGCTGTCCGAGTTACTGCTATAGAAAACGACTGGATTGTATTTATTGCCAGAAGAGTAATAAATGTTCAGCTGGACAGCTGTTTCAGTCAGACAGACGGCATCCTTGAGGCTGGGGATTTTTTTTTTCTACCGTGAAAATTTGCATGGTCTCCCCAAAGCCCTGAGGACCAAAAAAAACCTAATGTCTTTATAATCAAAAATAAGGAAGTAAGAGTTCCTTGAGGAGATTAGAGCTGTGACTACAAGTCCAGCTGTTCCTACTCCAGTAAATCTGTGGAGAGATCACTTGGCGTACTGCACATACGCACGTGATCTGATGTTGTTAGGATGACGGCGTGTCGTACCTGACCAAGGCTGCCCCAGATCTTGGCCTGGATGGACGGGTACATCTGCTTCTCGTTGATGGTCATGGTGATGAGCTTGTCCAGGATGGCGGTGACCCGCTGACGCTTGGCATCATCGTTGTGTTTGCAGAAGCGAACCAGGTTGAGCAGCCAAGGAGTCATATACTCCAGACAGAGGTGTTTCAACTCAATACCTACACACAGAACGAACAGGTTTTAATTTCCTCAACAATCCCAGCTGGTGATCTTTAAGTCTGTTTTTAACACCAAAGTCTGATACCAAAAGTCCGAGCTGAGAAAACCCATGATTTTGCAAATGACTATATTTATACTGTATTGCCAGTCATTTGCAGATTTTGCAAATTATATAGTCAGGCAGAGCAAATGGCATCATTTGCAATATTTTTGCATGGTTCTAATACTCTCCATGGTCAGTGATTTTAGTAGATTAGCTGTGCAACACCAGCAGTGGGGAGAACATGCCGTACCATTAGCCTGGGACTGGCTTTGAAACCTCAATACCAACTATTTGAATATTTATTTATTTATTTATTTTGCAGCAGCATCAATCGCACAAACAAAGCTACTTAGGAGTAAATGATTCAAAGCTCCTGAACTGCTCATGCAAAAATTATTGTATAAAGTGATTCGATAAAAAAAAAAAAAAAAAAAAAAAAAAAAAAAAAAAAAAAAAGACTGACACCATAAGCGTCATGTCCGACTAAACAAATAGTCAGCAAACTGTCAGCTTTAGAAATAATTAGAACCGATCGAACAGCACCTGATTATAAATATGGTATATTTCATTTCTAAACACAGCACAAGAAATATTAATATAATATTAACATAATAATAATTATTTGGGATTTGTAGGAATTCTGAAATCAATTTAAAACTCCATCATAATGATAAAAAAAAAGAACCTCTTTATATTATATTTTGGCCCAGGACCTGGATGCCTATGCCAGGAGGTTAGGACTTGTAGTAACAAATCAACAAAGAAATCAGAATGTCTAATGTCTGAGTTTCTGGACTGAGGAGCGAATTGCGATCCTCACGAGCCTCGTTGGACACGGTGACTGTCAAAATAACAAAAAGACAATAATAAAAGAGGAACGAGGTGAGAACAAGGCACTGACTGGACTTGCTGAAGCCGGAGATGCACTCCTCCAGGAACTCCAGTGTGAGATGGGGCTCGTTGGCTGCCAGCGTCTTGCTGATGGAGACGATGAAGAGGGTGTTGTTGGCCGGGATGCACAGACCCGATGTCTCCAGCAGCTGGCCCTCGATCTTCAGGTTAAAGGTGCAGGTTAAGGCACACAGGAGATTATAGGCTGCTGACCTGCACACACGAGAGAGAGAAGACTAGAAAATTAGTCACAACGTAAAAATACGAAACGATTACTTTTTAAAAATACATTCGAGAGCACACGTTTTATCCGTTTCTAGTTCGTGTTATCGGTTACTTTTTGGCAGCTTTATAGTTCAGGTGTAACCGTTAGTGACCTGAGACTAGGGTCGGAGCTGCCCAGGTTGAGCAGGGCGATATTCAGGAGCGTCCCGGGCACGTCTTTGGGCCGGATCTTGGTGTGCTGTGGGATGGAGTCGGGCTGAGAGAGCTCCCAGCGCGTGCGGATGTGGATGATGGAGTGTACGATGGCCTCGCACTCTTGGTGCATGAAGGTGAGCGGCGTGCCCTGGTTAGCGATGGTCAGGGTGAACTGGCTCTCGTCCACTAGGCAGATCTCCTCGATCTCTGAAGCGTAGTAGATGTCATTAAGGAAGACGGACTGGCCCAAGACCCGTGTGCGATCTGCCGCAGTCACCTGCACCGCGTTGGAACCCACCTGAAGAGGGAGGGACAAGGAAATGATAGACTTAATTACTTGCTGGACTAACACCATTTTCTGTGTACCTTTCAGTAAGAACTAAAAGTAATTTGAGAGCAAAACAGTATTTTAATTTATTGCAGAAGAGCATCTCAGATTTTATCCCTTTATAGTCACATTTACCGTTGTGGAAGTTCATCATCATCGCTTTCACTACAGCAGCAGTCTGAATTACAATCTGAGCTGCTGTTAGTAAACTAACTACGTAACAACACATCACCAAGCGTCAGAGGAACGGTTCTAGCACGCTCACCTTGATGGACACCTTGGCGTCCTTGTGGGCCAGTTTGAGAGCATTATGAAACACCTTGAGATCCTCCTCCAGGCTCAGCGTGGCAGCCGGAAGCTTCTGCTTCTCCAGCTCGATGTGTTCAGCCAGCCTTGAAGGCGAGTCGATGAAAAGCAGCTTCTTGCTGCCCTTCAAGCCGGTGAGGAGCCTCTCGTGGTACTTGGTGTATTCCCTCACCCACGTGTTACAGTTGTAGATGTAGATGGCTGCTACGTTCTCGTAGGCGAAGCCTGGGAAGACGACAAACCATTTGGATAGGAAGTCGGTTTTAAAGCGGTTGCCGGGGCCAACATGGGTCAGGTCCACTACTATCTCGTACGGTTTGGCGTAGTAGGGCTTGAGAGTGAGCAGCACGTGGTAGATGAGCAAGTCTCCGTTAATCTGGCCAGTTTTAAACCTTAAAGAGGAGAAAGCAGGGAAAAGGTTTAGAGTAAAGACTGAAATAAGGCAGCTTTCAGAAAAGGGTTGAAGGAGGAATAACTGAACTCCAAGCTACTTTTCCCCCCTGATGAAATGTCAGCAAAACAAGAAGCTACGCTAAGGCTAATGGTCATATTTCATCTAGATAACAGATGAAACAGCTCTTACTGTGTTCATCATCGGAAGGGGATTATGAAAGTAATAAAAATTGAAAAATCCTCACAAATGACCTCTGAACCCAAAGGACTAAAATTTATACTCATTTCATTAATTAAGCTGTTTTCTATTAAACTTTTTTGTCATCGGTTATTAAAGGTTTCCCGTCTTGTTTCCAGCTACACACATAACCGAAATGCTTAGCAAGATATCCAGACAAAGACGTCTCGAGTTTAAAAGAAAAGCCGGCGCTTCCTCAGAAAAAGGTTTCATTTTGTTCTATTAGAAAAAGACGTCTAAAAGTCTAATTTCGTTTCCCCTATCAGCCTGTCGGCTTCGTCGTCGTCATCATCCTGCTCGTCTTAATCCTGTATGCAAATACTGCTTCTTTTTACAGTAAACGCACTTTTTTTTCTAATTGAGGTGACTTCCCTAAAAATGATGAAAGAGGAAACATCTCAAGATGAAGGTGCAACAAACCTAATGGTTATATTTTTGTAAGAATGTCTGAATTGCTGCGAATTTTTTTATCTGTTAATAAACTTGCTCTTGAGATCGTAGGGTAATGATTTACGAGACTTTCGGCTTTTAACCTTTTTATCACAGGAATGATGAAGAGCGCTCCTCTAGTGTGTGCTTGTTATTCTGTAAGAAAATATATATATATATATATATATATATATATATATAT
Organism: Tachysurus vachellii; assembly: GCF_030014155.1. NCBI lineage: Eukaryota > Metazoa > Chordata > Actinopteri > Siluriformes > Bagridae > Tachysurus > Tachysurus vachellii. The sequence continues at coordinate 3,088,103 of NC_083479.1, forward strand.
ATATATATATATATATATATATATGTATATCTCCGATATTATCATCCGCACCACCTTCACATCCAGTAAACCGTTACCAAGCTGAGGATCATATACATATCCTATCATACACATACACTGAACATATACAGTACAACAAGGATCCAACCCTGACACCTTAAAACTGCTTAAGAACGAGGACAAAGAACGAGGTCTTAACATGCATGGCAAGCCACACGCAGGTTTAAAAATATTTCAAATAAACCCACAGCAGAAGTGAAAGAAGGACAGGAAATATGTCAGTCGTGGGTGCGATTCTGTACAGCCACAGCCCAAACTCCTCACGCTTCATCACCAGCTGCTTCACACTTCACACACTGATTCCACCTGACAACATCTCCCTGCTTTTCGCCAACGCCAGTCGAAGATCTCGAGGTAAGTAACAAACCTTCATCTTAACCTACACCAGGTCGGCTTGTTGGACTGAAATCTTACAGAAGGTTAAATACTTAATACTTTTCGTCTTCATATCAGAAAGCCTCCAGGACTCTAAATGCCCCAACAGCGAGTCCTTTTTATCAGCATATATCAGTAACGTATATGTAATGCTCTGTATTTATCTCAACCCTTTGTAGAATATACAAACAGAACGTAGCTGTTAGGTAAGAAGCGCTGATTAATAATCATAATAATAACCACTTGCTAACTCGCCAGCAGTAGCTAAAGTTAAAGCACCTGTCTTTTGTCTTTCGTAAATAGTCCTAAAATAAAATAAATAAAAACAAATAAAAATAAAATAAATAAAAACAAATTCATCACTATACCTGGAACCACGCGAAGCCTGCTTCTCTATCTATGTGGAAGAACTGGATTTCCATAATCTCAAGATTTTGGTTATTTAGAACCAAGATTTTGGTTATTTAGTCTAAAGATGTCATTCTGTTGTTAATATTACTACCAATTATATATATATACACATACATATATATATATATATATATATATATATATATATATATATATATATATATATATATATATATATATATATATATATATGTATATATATATATATATATATATATATATATACATATATATATATATATATATATGTATGTATATATATATATAAATATTTGATCTTATATTGTTTTACTTTTGTATTTATATAGGTCCTGTGGTGCGATGGGATAGGTGTGGGACGGGGGGTGGTACTGGGAGGGCAATAGTTTAAAAAGGTTTTTTCTCTTTTTGTTGGGATGTATTTTTGTGTGTTCTATCAAAATAAAAACAGTGAATTACAAAAAAAGAAAATAAATAAATAAATTAATTCACACAATAGATAGATAGATAGATAGATAGATAGATAGATAGATAGATAGATAGATAGATAGATAGATAGATAGATAGATAGACAGAGAAAGAGATAGATAGATAGATAGAGAGAGAGAGAGAGAGAGAGATAGATAGATAGATAGATAGATAGATAGATAGATAGATAGATAGAGAGAGAGAGAGAGAGAGAGAGAGATAGAGAGATAGATAGATAGATAGATAGATAGATAGATAGATAGATAGATAGATAAAATAGATTTACATTAAACATTGTAATAAAGTGCATTAAAGTAAAAGTAATTGAAACTTAAGTAAGCTGTAGAAATTAATACATTAATGTTACACAGGCCGACATACAGAAATTGATGCTCTTGAAGCTTTCATCCTTACAATGTTGACTTTAAGTGAATCATCAGAAACGACTGAAATTGTTAAATAGAACGTAAAGGAGTGGGGTTTTTAGTAGAGTGGGGAGGGTTTTTTTCCCCTCACTGGTAGAAACAAACGGCAATGGAAATTCAAATCAACAAGCCACAGAGATTTGCATTTTATTAAAGAACGTACATAAAAAAACTTAATTAATTAATTAATTAATTAATTAATTAAACAGGTTACAACGAACTGTAGGACTTTTGGCTTGGAGAAAAAACAAAATATGTCTTGGACCAACTACATAATTTGTATTTCCAAACAGTAGAAAAAACAACAGACAGAAATACAAAATGTCTCATTACAGAAAGAAAAAAAAATCTATATAAAAGTAAAAATAAATATGGTTTATTCATAAAACAGAAGAAAAACGATGGATGAATGAGTGAATGAATGAAGAGGACCGATGAGTTTCACGATCAAATGTACAAACAGGAAAATAATTTCAGTGCACTATTTAAAAAAATATATAAATAAACAAATAAACAAACAACTAAATAAATAATAATAATAATACAACTTTTCCTTAATTCTCTTTCAGATTCAGAAATGCATCACTTTGTGTGCTTCATTGTGCTTGTGAGTCTGGAAGGAATAAAAAATAATGCAGCAGTCGGGACAACGACGGAATCATCAACCAAAATCTCTCAAACGATCTTAAGAACATCTACAATGATATCCAAAGCGGCCGACGATCACCAAACCAAGTTACCTCAAACTTCGAGAAGTGTGCAATTGATTGAGCCATTGAGTGAGCAATCAAGTAAGCCATCGAGTAAGCCATCGAGTAAGCCATCTAGTGAGCCATCGAGTGAGCAATCGAATGAGACGTCATGTAAGCCGTCAGGCTGTCTGATTGAGCTCACGAACATGAAGGACACGTTACTATTTTATGCAAACGTAATACTCTTGCTAGTCTGTCTTTTCTTGCTGCTGATTATTATGTGCATGGCCTGCAAACGTTGCAGACGTGTCAGGAAGGACAAGATGGTCGTGATGAAATCGTCCAGCAGCGTAAATGGTAAGCCTTCTGAATCCGACGTCAAATATTCCTCTGTGAAAATGGAGATTGAGACAACAGATGAGGCAGATGAGGCACAGGAGCAAACCCCAGAAGAGGAGGTGGGTGGAGAAGCTTCCCAGGTCTCCGCCAAAGAGAACCAAAATACAGCCAAAGACACCAGTGGGACCAGTGAGGCCACGCCCACCCAAGAAGTCGATCCGTCCGACCAAACGGCTCTGAAGATGGAAGATTTGGAAAAGGCAGAATAGAAATCCTGCTGGCGTCACGGAAACAACCCGCGCAGCTCCAACCGCCGGAGGAACCGAATTCCTGTGTATCTGTAGTCTGTCGTCTAGCTTTTGTTTCTGGGCAACAAATTTCTAAAAGCTCTGTGCTGAATTTAGAAATGACTTTAAGAATAAGGTATTGCTTTTGTAAATGACTCAAATAAATGACTCATACCAAAATAACGGTCATGTATAGAGTCAACGAATACTGCTGAGTTTATTTGCTTTTTTTTTTTAAACCTTGCTTTTTTGGAAGAAATGGATAAATAAATACATTTCAAAATGCCTCGTCTCTTTTTTTTTTGCCCTGATTAGATCGTCTGATCACGTAACGTCTGTAATAATGCAACTTTCACTAAAAGGTGCAAATTTGAACAACGTCGCTTGGGTTATACAGTAGGTGGCTTGAGTTGTGGAGCTACAGCGCCAGGAGTCAGTGAAGGTAAAATAAAGTCATATTTAAAGGCGGGGTGCAGCAGGATGTTTGAGAAATGCTTCAGAAAACTGAGTCGGGCCGATGAACAAAACTAACGTGTAGCCAATGAGCAGAAAGGGGTGCGTCTTGTCAATATAGGCGGAGAGAGTGTTCAGTGCGCATGTGTGACATCAGCAGAAAGCGGTTTTAACATTGACATGGAGGATAAAAACAAAGAAAGAAAGTGAAGAAAGGCTTAAGATAAGGCAAGGAGTAGAACGTGTGTTAATATAGGATCAGGCAACTACTACTACGGAGAGAACTGAAGGAGCAGGAAGTTGGTCACATATTCACAGATTGGAGTTTCCCCGAGTCAATAACTCCTGAGCTAAACGCTGTTACTACACAAATAACACCTCTTTTCTATCGTAGTAATTTAGAGACGCAGCTACAACCGCGTTTTGTGTAGTAACAGCGTTTAGCTCAGGAGTTATTGACTCGGGAAACTCCAATCTGTGAATATGTGACCGACTTTACTTAAGACGCCGAGGCGCTTTTTTCCTTCTCGATAGGTGAGTAACTTTGGTTTTGCTTTGTTACACAGAACTAATATATGCCTTTGTACTTTACATGATTATGCTTGTGTGTCATTTTTGCTTGTTTGTTTATCTGCAATCGTATTGTTCTACCCTTCAGCTATGATAAAGACACTTTTCTTTTCAGTAGTCGCCTGGGTTACGTATGTACGTGTGGGCGGAGCTATCGATACAGGGGTGGGACCCATTTGGGTTAGGGGCGTGTTTGTTTTGGTGATTATATATGTCAACATTGGCTTTCAAACATCGTACCTCCCACCTTTAATACAACAAAATCAATTAGAACCAAGGTGTCTCGAATCTTGTATTTAACCAACAGGAAATTTACATGAATTCACATCCTTTTCCAGACCAATATATAAACCTCGAACATGACCTGCATGATCTTTATACACGTAGAAGAACGTCCCTAATTCCCAATACTATCCTTATCCTTTACTTCAAACTAAAAGCTACCCATTTGGCTCATTAGCAAAAGAAGGTACGTATGTATTATGAGAACATTTAGTCCAAACAAACAGCTACACACTTCCCCATCTGAATGGAGAAGATGGGATTAGTGGGCAGAGTGTTTGGCACTGCTGGGCTACACGGAAGAGCTCTTAAAGAATTCTGCTTTTCTGAAAGAACAGCCTTCAGCAGACAAAGCACCAATGAAAGACCATTCAAAACTTCTGTCCCGGGTTGTTCCTTTCTGTTCTACACACACACACACATGCACACACACTTCCTTTTCCTACGCTTACCTGCTTGCCAGCGTAAGAATCTGAGGAGATTGCAAATAACCAGCAGGCTATAACTGCGCATAGAAATCCTCTTTAATTCTGTTCCATTTAAACAAATAAGAGTTTACCAATTGCTACAAAAGGATTTCCAATTCAAATTGGTGTACTGGTCCCAATATGTACGACATGGCTGACGCAATTCAAAACAAGGCACTGGCTAAAAGATGTAGTGATGGAGGTGATGGGGACTGAATGGAGCCGGGCCTCTCTGGTGAAATCTGGACTGTAATTGGTCAGAAAAGTGTTGATTATTTTCCCCCAAGTGCGGCTCTGACGGTAGGTTGACGATAGGTCCTGATAAGTAAAGAAGTCTTTAGTGTCAGTTCAGCATCAGGAAAGAAAGAAAGACAAAGAGGATTGTTTATAGCAATGATACAAGTGATGACAGGAACTCATTTTGAGGAGGTAACTATAACCAGATAAAAACTACATGTAAATTGGAAGCATCACAAGACTAGTCGAAGGTTAGGAATAATACAAATAGAGCTCAAGTCATTTAGGAGAGATGTGATGTGGGAGGATCTTAAAGTAGAAACAATGAAGTCAGCAATTCCTCTACCTCTCTACCAGCATGCGAGCTGGGACAACTCTGCACTTCTCTCTACTTCTGCAACGCCCACCCATCACTCCCTCTACCCCTCTTCCAAACTCACACACACACACACACACACACACACCGTTCCGCTCCACTAACAGCACGAGTTCAGACTCTGTTGTTGCTGCATTGGATCGGTGCAGGTGCTTGTACACCCTCTCACTGCACCACTGTGTCTGTGTCCAAGAACCGGAATAATCTTTTATAAGGCAAGACGGGACCAAAATAACGGCTGCAGTTTATAGTCTTGTAAAAGGAGGACAAACGGGGGAGGGGAAGCAACCGGAGGGGCAAAGAAATGACGGGAGAGAGATGAAAAAAAGGTGAGTGATTCACAATGCAGTAGCATGTATCCCAGCAGAGCATCGCATCTTCAGTAACTTTGATGGTCAGCAATCTAACGTGCAAAGGCAAGATTTTTTTTTTTACCTAAACATTCTTTTAAACAGCCGACTACAGCATGGCTCAGCTCTCCAGCATATGCTGTGAAGCAATTTCTCAGGCCACTTACCGTTCATAACATCTAATACCATAATTAAAGTATCAAAGTTAAGCCAAATGAGGCTTAATGTGATGCTGCAGTAGAAACCACAACCTTCCGCTATGAGCATCTGACACTGTTAGCAGTTTGTCTATATGTAGTTATACGGAACAAGTCACACGTTGTACTGCGACTCCTTCACCAGTGTATGTACTGGATAATGTCCCAGAATGCACCTGGTGCAATCACTCGTGCTTTCTGATGAACAGGAAAGTATCTGATTTAGCTGAAAAATAAATCAAGTAAGAACGAATGCATTTCAATGGAGCGGGTGGTGTTTCTGAAGGTTCAAAATGAAAGAGGTGGAATCATTGCGTACAAGCAAGATTGGAAAAATGACCTCAGATAATACTAATCTCGTCCGATTAGACCCGCTGTAAATATGTACGGTAAAATTCCGTCATTTCCTGTTTAAAAGTAGTTTTTGGCACGTTTTGCAAGCATGGAGGTGCCATGTTGTCTGTTTGCGCACGTGATAACAGGAAGCAACGTCATACGCACATGATGACAAGGAGGTTACTGTGGTGCATAAAGCGAGTTACCCCTCCCACTTCTGCTAGTTTTACTGAGATGTCTTGTCCCGTGCGAATTGGCTAATTAATATTACAGACGTCCTGAGGTAAAATTGCATTACTCCACGTCCCCAAGTAAAACTAATCCCGTCCGAATAGGGCTCTAGATATATAAACTCACCAGTCACAAAACCCAGATACATAAATTCACAAGTCAAAGTTGTTGAAAAAGCAGAAGGTTTTGAGATGGCTCGGGTAAGACAACATTTACAAAAATTGTTAAATGTAAAACAAAAACTAATCTGCAGATGTTGACACCTACTGTATGTAGTGTGTACTTGCAACCATGTGCTACTCAAAAGAGATCCATCCATCATCAGGACGGTAGATGAAAATGGCTCTTGGTTACTAACATTGGGTTGATTTATTGTCTCCCACAGGTGTGCCTTGAAGATGCGTGAAGCTGCTCTACTGCACTGTACACTTCTGCTGCTGCTTTTGGCCCGGTGCATCGATGCAGCATGTCCCTCGATATGTTCCTGCAGTGAAAGCGATAGAGAGGTAGATTGCTCCTGGAGAGGACTGAGAACCCTCCCCAATGGCATCCAGTTCAACATCCACTCTCTCAATCTGTCCCACAACCGTCTGGCTGACCTGGACGACGTCCTGGCCCCCTACACCCACCTCCGCACCTTGGATGTCTCTCACAACCGACTTTCCCGCATGCCTGCCTTGTTGCCCCGCTCTCTGTGGGAAATTTATGCCTCGGGCAACCGCATCCGCCTTCTGGAGAAGAATGACACGGTCTACCACTGGAACCTGCGTCTACTGGATTTGTCTGTAAACAGGCTCGAGCGGGTCGTGTTCATCAACAACACGCTACCAAACCTGCAGGCTCTAAACCTTAGCTGCAACAAGTTCTGGACGGTGCCTACTAACATGCCCCGGAACTTGGAGATGGTAGATCTGTCACACAACACACTGGTACAGATCCTGCCTGGGTCACTAGACCGCCTACCCAGGCTATCACGGTTCTACTTACATGCCAATCGCTTTTCCACAGTGTGTGAAGGTGCTTTTGAGCAACTCCATGGACTAAAACTCATCACACTAAGAGACAACCCTTGGGCCTGTGATGACTTCTCGAACATCAAATATCTGATGGACTGGGTCAGGTACACTTCAGCGCATGTGCTGGATTGCCCGTGCCACACCTGGTCAATCTGTGGAGATGCCCAACATGCAAGGGTGACATCAGGGTGGTACTTTGCCTCCTACACCCTTGCTCCACGTGGCGGACCGGGTTGGGAGTTCAATCGTCTCCTAACTGGGGTGACTACCCACTACATGTCTGAAGATGTGCTCACTGGCTCTCAGCACACCAGGAAGATTCCCAAACTCTCTAGTCATCAAGATAACAATGAGGAATCTTTTGGGCATCGTTTTCTTTTGACCTCTTCTTCAGAAAGTCTTTCCGCGACAAGCCTGCCTCTCCCCACCGACATGCCTGTCACCAGGGATCTCCTCACTACCAGTGGCATCTCCACTTCAAGCACACGCAGGACAACCACTCTTCGCACCAGGAGCGTCAGGAGAACCATTCAGAAGCTTGGCAAAAACGCGAGCCCGGAAAACAAAGCTTGGTTATTGTTCACAGTCTTGCTAAGTGTCCTCTTTCTGATAACTTCTCACCAGTTCATGTAAAAACACCTCTATAGATTTGCTTCCATCATGATCCAAGTAAAATTTCCATAAACAAAGCAGATCTTTCAGTAATCTCCATGCTCTGTAACTGCTCCTGATAATATTAATCTTACAAATAAACTCTTTGTATAGTATTTATTTTAAAAATAAGAAGTAAGATTACAAACGGAGTCTTGCACTAAATCACACTGACCACGTGACATCTTTTAGCACGTAGTCTTAGCATTAGGTTCGATCCACGTCGGGAAAACCGACCGAATGGAGAAGACTCTGTACCGAACAATACAGCAAGGTGAGCAACAGAATAAAAAACTTGTTTCCTTTTGGATCCCTTACTTTGCATTGCACATAATTACGTACGTCCTCTATTTCACCGGTGTGTTGCAGTCGTGTCATACTGACACAGAAACGGTAACTGTAATTTGTTTGTAACAGTGTTGAAGGGGTTAAGAGACAGAACTGAAAACGTATCACACCCCGAGGCATCTTCCTTGCTTCAGAGGCTCGTTGTTTAATCCCTAAAATCTAAACGTTGACGCTTTTCACCAGTACTACAGTAACATGCTAAAAGTAAAGGTTTTGCTCTTCAGTGTGATACACTTGTGTATTGCATTACACATTTTCCCATTATGGTTGATCATAGCCGGTAAGGAGAACGTCTGTGTTTGGCGGGTATGATAACGACTAGCACTTTGATGTACATCAGTTCACCATTACAGCTGCTTTGCTTGTATAGATCCTGAAGATTAAATGCAGATTGTTTTTACATTTGTGACACTGAAGATTCGTGTCCTGATTTATTCCAAAAATGGGTGCGGATCATGACCTGGAAGCATTTATACCGGGGGAGAAAAAAACAAAAAACACAAAGCCCGGGATTTAAAAGTAAAATGCATGAATATCCACTTTCCACTTTCCATTTTCCTCAAAAGCACCAGCAGGGAAGGAAGAAACCCAAATGAGTGCAAATGTTTTGAACACTGCGGTGTGTTATTCCTATTGCTTTGTCCTCACAGTACTACGTCATGAGTCTTTAGCTTTTGAGGACGCACTCAGTTCCATCACAGCGGTGTGGATAAGCGCACAATACACCGGTGTGTCGCCATTCCTGATTACGTTCAACTGTTGCGTCAACACGACGTGGGCAAAGACATGCGTGTCCAGAATTTGGCTAAACTCCTGCTCGAATTTCTGGGTTCCTCATTAGGATTATGCAGATCTCTTGCACGTCATTCTGACGTCTACAGTTACTGGATTTTTCACTGGTAGGCACAAACGCTTGCATTAAAATAAAAAAAAAAACAAAACAGGAACATAAAAACGATCTGAAGGAAACAGCATCTGTGGCTTTGCTGTTAAACGGAGCACCATAAAAGAAAAAAATGTAAAATAAAGATACATAGTCTAACTCTGAGAAGATACCAAGCATCTTTCTCATATTCTCATATCTTCTCATATCAGATATCAAGCATTCTTTTTTGCCAAACAAGTTTTAACTAGATTTGTAAAGTTCGTCACAACAAACTTTGATGTTGGCTTTGACGAGCCAAGTACTCGCAAAAGCCGGTGCTTTTTGGAGGCAAGTGGACATAAGGGTCAGTGTTACTTTTGGAGGTAAGTGGATAGAAAGATAGAGTGACAAAACATTTGGAGGCAAGTGGAGATGAGCATGTGACGTCATCCGAATTCTCCTGAGGAAGTTCCCCTCATTGTTCTGAGTGTTTTGATTTTGCATATTTTGGGGGCGGAGCTGCGGCACAACCGGAAGGCCAGTCGGTACACCAAATTAAACCTTTGTTCAGAGTATCACAATAAAGGAGCTGGCTGAGTTTGGTGTAGATAGTTTAAAAGCTTGCCGAGTTATAAACCTCCAAAGTTTATAATAGGAGTCTATGGGAAAAAAGGCCAATTTGAGACCCGGTACCGGAAGTACCGGTACTCGTATCGCTTAGAAAAGTAATAGCAACAAACTTCAGACCAGGGTCTACAACATATCCGAATTTGGTGCATGTGGCTCGAAAGCCCTAGGCCGCATTAAATTTTATAAATTTTTTCTACAAAGCCAACATAATTAATCCTGGTCATTAATTAAAAATTTTTAAAAAATGCTTTAATTTAACAATGTGGCTTTAACCATCATTATTGAGCAGCTTATAATAAAATAATCCATGATCCAGCACATCCTATTATCTTATTTAATCTTTACAGTGCTGAGTAACACAGAAATAAATGAATCGTTCGGATGAAAAACGGTGTGGAACATAAAAAGTCATCACGCTCCATATAGAAGTTTAGAGACTTGTTTCATTTTTAAGTAGCGCAATGCCACCACATCTCCAAATGCAAAACAAAAACAAAGTTTAATCAAATGAAACTCTGCTCTGCCTCAACTACTTAACTGCAGAGCAAAGCGAAGTGTGTGCGTCACGCGTCTTGAGGTCGGCGTGTGTATAAAACGTGCGGATAACACGGCACCGATAACACAATACAGGAGCTGACACGTCGTCCGCCGTCATTCGTCTTCATCTCTTCGAGTGCTACATCACAGGTGAGTGAGCGAGATGCGACTTACGATCGTACTTATGGAGTATTAACTTAACTTACTGCGTGTGGGTTTCAACAAAACGGGGTTCAGGATGTTAAAAGGATTTTTAAGCCGTATTTTTAAGTGACGGTTTTTAAACAAACCCTGAAGAGAAAAACAAACAAACAAAAAAAAAAACTAACAAATCTGTAAGATGAAATCGCAGCTTATTGAACTGAACGTCTTCAAAATGAGCAATTTTACTGCAGGACGATTGCATGCATTTACATACAGTTGCAAAATTATTGGCACCCTTCTAAAATATAAACAAAAAGATATAAAAGTGTTTTGTGTTTTTTGTTTGTTTGGTTGGTTTGTTTTTTTATTAATTATTTTTCTAAGCATTTTATTTGAATGTACTCTGGAAAATGATTCATTACGAAATGTTTAGTGAAATTATTTGAAAAGACGTAAGCTTAAATCAGAAAAAAAAAAAAAAAAAAATCAACAGCATTTCGATGTTTTACATTTAACACTAGAACTTTGTATGCGTCAACTATTAATCTACAGAGATTTATGTTACGCTGCCTTAAGATCTGAATCCGAGCAGCTAAAAGGGTCATTTTTTCATTCATAACCCAGAGCAATATTATTGCTGGCCCACGATTACTATTTCTAGCCCCTACTAAAATAATAGCATCACTAAAATGTAAAGATAATTCCTGTTCTTCCTGTCGGGTGTGTGGACGAGCCGCAAGGAATCAGACCGCAGCTTGTCAATGAGACTCATATCTAGAAACTGAGATTTTGCGAAGTCTCTATCTGTTTATTTTTCTGTGTTAAATTCAATGTGCTGGTTAGCAGTACTTTAAGAGCTCCTGCACCAACCTAATACATAAAATACAACATTTTACAAACAGTGTGTGTTTCTATCCTGGACTTTAGATCCAAAGATTCTCATTGAAAATAAAGTGCTGCGTTTTCTTTTTTCTTTTGCTTTCTTTTGTGCAAACGTTCTATAAAGTGTGTTATTGTAAAGAACGCCTTTAAAAGACGTTGAAAATTAATTTGCATGGCACAAAAACACCATGATGTCATTTTTTGGACATACTTACAGCTGTTACGTATCTGTTACGTATATGTACAGTATTTCTTGGCTTACGCAGACAACCGACAATTCAAAGACCAATAAAATAATAAAAAGAATAAGCCTTGAGGGCTGAATCGGTTTATTCTGTATAATGATACGTACTGATCGCTGGTCTTCCGCCCCTTCAGTTCTGTACTAATGTTAAAAACACCTCTGTATATTTACATGAAGGTGGAAAAGGACAGAACAGAACTATGTAGAGTTTATCCACTTTCTGTGTTTCATTCTCCAGGTCTGAAGGAACAGCGCGATGAAGCTCGGTGTGGCTACATGTCTACTGCTGGTGTCTGTAATGTGCAGCCTATTTGAAAAAGGTGAAATGGTCACCAACAGCACAAACACCACCACCACCACCACCACCACGTCCACCACAACTATCGCAGGTGGTGCCGCTGGTGGTGCCGCTGGTGGTGCCGCTGGTGGCGCCGCTGGTGGCGCCGCTGCTGCCGCCACCACCACCACCGCCGCCACCACCGCCAAGACAAACGGGGCTCAGTCCATCAGCTTCCCCTTCTCAGGTGGAAACCTTCTGCTCCTTTTGACCACGTCGGCCGTCTTCTCCATGGCGTTGCTGCTGAATTAACGGACAGAACGCTGCTTCCTTTCACACGGGCGGTTAACGAATACCGCAAACCTTCAGATCACCTAATAGGAATCTAATAAGCAAGTAGATTGGGTTGATGGAATCCTTGTTAGCTTCTTTCTAATTGACAACATAATCCAATGTATATTATATATGTGTGTATGTAAATATAAATATAAACAGCTTCTATTTTTCTGTAAAAGCAACTAGTTCTATTCCTAACGTACTCCTTGCGCTTGTACGAACGTATCGTTCTCTGTTTCAGTTTAACTAACACAATGAATTAGGTTTGTCATAACCTGTGACCGTGTCGACGCTGCAGACGTGTCGTTCTTTCAAAGCAAGACCAACGATCCGTCTTTTCTGCTCGACGGACGCAGAAGCTGTAAAGAACCAAAGGGACGATCTGCAGCGCCTCGGCACTCGGGTCAGCACATCTAAGATGTAAACTGATGTAGATGGTTTTATGGGTGATGATTAAATATTCTCTGTACAATTATCTCACTGGAAATCTGCTTGCTTATTTTAAAAGAATGGATCACTTTTCTACACTAAACCTCGGGTCAGTGGAACAGAATCAGAAAGTTTGAAGCTCTGAGTGAAAGATCCCCAGTCAGGTTGTTAAAGTGACAGTATCTAAAGCACCAGAAGGGGGAGGAAGAGCTCCAGCTAGATTTCTGATCTGCTGATGACGACGTAGGCGTCAGGAAAAAGCAAGCATCACGTCCCGTAGCACAGCGTGTGATTTTATTATTATTATATTAATTACAGCTTTAGAACAGAAGCGGTTTTATTATTTACTCTGATTTGCTTGAGAGTATAAACAAGACCTAGAGATATTGATAGAAATGTTTAGAAATAACTCTAAAATCTATCTTAAAGGGTCTGTGGGAACTGTTAGGTTCGGTGACTCGGTCTGTAAAATAAAACTAACTAGATATTAGACATTTAAAAAATATAGAATCTTTCTTTAAACTATTTTATATATATATATATATATATATATATATATATATATATATATATATATATATATATATATATATATATAATAGTTTAAAGAAAGATTCTAAAGATTCTACAGGTGGCGGTTTTTTTTCATCTTGTCAGCAAAAAAATATATATATATATATATATATATATATATATATATATATATATATATATATATATTTTTTTTTTTTTTTTTTTTTTTTTGCTGACAAGATGAAAAAAAACGCCACCTGTGACAAACTACTACATGCACCGATCTTATCTATATAGCAACAGAAGGTTTTTCAGCAAACAAAAACAAAACTTTAATCAAATGAAAGTGCGGCGTCCGTGGCAGCCACGTGCTAAACAAAGCGTTTTTTGCACGATGTCAGTCACATGACGTCAGTCTCGCTATAAAGCTCCAGAATACGGTGCGGGTGCTGCAGAAGACAACACATCTTTTGTTTTTGGCTGTCACAGGTGAGCAGAACATCATATAACATCACGATACTCATCACGACGGAATAAATACTCGATCTGAATCCGTCTGCGTGCGCTAACCTAAATTCTGCGAGATGCCTAGCTAAATAATGAATAGGGTGATGGGCGGAATTGTTGTGCTTAAATTTTTTATTCAGATTTTTTTTCGTTAAAATTCGTAACATTAAAGAGATAAAAAAATTTTGCAGCAGCTTTCAAAAAAAAAAAAATCTAAATAAAAAATTATTGAATTTTAAATTTAACGTCTTCATCTTTTGTGTTTATACAAATTAACTAGTTCTTTAAAAAAAAAGAATAATAAAATACCAATACAGCTAATAAAGCTGTACACGTTTATATTTAATTGTTGAATTTGTTGCACTGCAAAGTCCAGAAACGTGACGTTATCGATAACGAAGCTGTTACGTCACGTTACATTTATATTTACGGTTTTTCGATACCATTAATAATATAGAAATGAGTAAATTGTGTATATAATTCTATTTCTTTTCTTGAGGTTAGTTTCAGATGCTTGGGTAAAATTCCACTAATTAAGGAATTTGTTTCAGATAGAATTTGTTTACTGATGTTAAAAAGCTAAAAAGTTCTTCATTTAGTTACTTACAAAAAAAAGTATCAGTCTCAGGGTTGATAGACTTTCGCTAACGTCTGTAGTGTTTATTAAGCGCCACACTAAGGCTTTATGCGTCCTGAGATTTCTAAACAGGATTCAGAAAACAGCAACTAAATCTGTAAGCAACCGAGTGGAGCTTTGAGAACGATTACTAGCTAGAGTTTATAAGCAGAAAACGTAGCTAGCAATAAATAAATAAATAAAAAAACAAACAAACACAGTATTCTTTTTAATCAATTCAGCACAAAAAAGGTAACTTTTTTTTTTGGTTTAAAATATTAACATTAAAGAGAAGGATTTGCTCAGTTGATTCTGTTTTTTTCCGTTCTTATTTTTGGGTTAAACATCATCGATCGTGTGAACCGGTAGCGGAAAGAAATAAAAAAATAAAGGGGGCAAAGTGATAGCGCAAGTCAGTCCCTGCCTGAACTCAGCTGTGTTTTTCGTTGCAGTTCATTCTACAGGCTTTAAGGAACAGCAAGATGAAGGTCGTTGTGGTGATGTTGGTTGTAATGTGCAGCTTGGTGGGTCTGGGCCTTTCTACTTTAACAACCAACAGCTCATCCATGTCTGGAACTGGTGGCACCATCCCCACCACCAGTGGGGCTTTGGCCACCATCTTCACCTCCCCAGGTGGAAGCATTCTGCTCTTTCTCACAGTGCCGATGGTCCTCTTCGTTCAAGCGCTGATGAAGTAGCGGCTTGGACGGAAACCGGCTCAGGAAATGATCGGCGCTCCAAATCCCCACATCACCGAATAAGAATCTAATAACCGAGTAGATTGGGTGGATGGAATACTTTTTTGTTTCGTTCTGAAATCTAACACAATCCGACAATATAATGGACTTTTATCACTTTCGTTCTTCTGTACCAGGGGTGTGTTTACTGTCCTTTGTATTTCTGTGATCCGATGTGCTTCAGCTACATGTTACCGTGTTACTGAGCATTAAGAGCGCTGTAACTGCTGAACTGGTCCATGCTGCTTCGTCCAAAACAAGACGAGAGCTTGAGAGAACCGGTGGAACTTTCTACAGAGCCAACTGCAAGACCAGGAACAGCAGAACATCCTGAAGAACATCATCCAATTCATCTTGAGCTAAACTCATGGAGATAATTCCATGCTTTCAAATCTCTCTGTATATTTTTTCCCTACAAGTTAAATCTTGCACCCCTGATGCCCTACAAGTTAAATCTTGCTCTTGTTAGAAGATACCATGTGTAGAAATGTTCTGCTCTTTCTCTTGTTTGGTGTATGTCCATTTTTTCCCCCCATCCTTTCACACTGACTCTCTCTCAAACCGTCTCAGCATGTAACCGATGCTCCGAAATCTTGAGATGAATTAATAAGAATGTAGTAATTGTGTAACATGGATGAAGAAACCCTCTGAATCCTTTACTTTCCTTTATTCTCGGTTTGAACCTGATGAATATTCATGAAACCGATTAGAATATCCATATTTTAATATGTGCTTATATGACCTTTGGGGTTTAGTCTTAAAATGTTAGCATGAAATAAAAAGCCTAACTCATTAAAACCTCACTGTCCTGGTGTTCTTCTGCTTCTGAAAACCTTCTGAGCTTCTTGGAGATCTTTAGGAAATTTACTAACAACATATTTTGCATTGAAACAACAAAGTAAAGCAAAACAAACAAAAAAACGCTTGTACTCGATTAGCCATAGACTGTAAACGTTTGCATTCTCAATCTTCTTAGCTGTGGTGTTCCTCAGGGATCCGTTCTCGGCCCTGACCTTTTTTGTTCTAAGTTCATGCTACGCTGATGATATTGGTCTCTAAAACCAGAATTCAAACAAAATGAAACCAAAAACTGAGGTGAAATGATTTTGATCCAATTTTATTTGACACCTTTCAGAAAATGAAGGCGTCTTTTTACAAAGCGAGAATGCATAAAAAAAATAAATTAATTAAAAAAGAAAGTAAAATATCATCCGGCCAAAAATTCGAAATAAAATCAGACCGGGAAAACAAATTAAATAGACAAATGTAGCAGTACCTTTTTTTTTTTTTAACTCAAACTCTTACCTGCGAGTGATGTAGTAGAAGACGGGGTTGCCGTTCTTGGATGTTCCTGCCTGGTAGAAAATGCCGAGGGTTTTCAAGGCTTTGAACTCTTCTTTTTCATGAACCTGGTGCCTGGTTCGAAGAGTCAGAATTTTGATTCATCAGATTCATCATCGATTTTTTACGTTGAACTTCATTATTGAGTTGTGTAGAAGAACAGAAATGTCATGTTGAAGTCATCTTCATTCATTTTCTACCGTTTATCCGAACTACCTCGGGTCACGGGGAGCCTGTGCCTATCTCAGGCGTCATCAGGTATCAAGGCAGGATACACCCTGGACGGAGTG